>NC_060184.1:21734455-22034455 GCF_021184085.1 Oncorhynchus gorbuscha | reverse complement strand
TAAAAATAGACTAAATCAAAACAAACGCTACTCTTTATTACTTTGCAAGTATGAATATGTACTACTTAAGAATATCCGAGGATTGATTAGTCAGTGCTTCATCCATATGATACTACCTTATTGTTTGTAAGTGGTTTGTGGGAAGATGAAACTTTATGAGTAACTTAATCAGGCTCAGCGAGCAATAACGGGCCAAATCGGCAAGCAGAGGCTGAATTGTTGAAGACTATGAGAGACTAATTGGACAGGACTACCTTTTATAGATACACGAAAAGGGCAGTAAGCTGAACAAAATAAATTCTCATAAAATAAAGAACACGATCAAAGGAAATACAATGTCTTTCCAAATGCAGTGAGATAAATCATATATTTTTGTATATTTATTTGATTAGGATCTCTAGTATCTGACGCCAATGGTGACAGCTAGTCTTAATTCATTTCAGCGAATAGAGACCATAAAAAATATTTATCAGGTCCTGACCATTCATATAGCACAGGTTCTACTCTTCATGTTGACAATATGCAATCCTTGTTTAAATATCATGCTTCCTGGAAATCACATATGTCTTGGTTGATTCCCCCTCCAGATGGAACCCTCTTATGAGTCTCCTCTCTATTCTGGCAGCTCCCAGCTGGTACTCCCAGAGCTATTGTTCAATATGGGAATGCTATTCACAATCTTGATAAAGAGAGGATAGTTTCCCTTCTCAACGGACTCAAAGTTTGTGGGTTGAGAAGGAATATTTTTTGAAGAATTTCTCAGTTCATTGACCTTGAGAATTCAATGGACGGAATGAACATCAGAATTACAGACGGGAACTGAGTTACTCCGTACTGTTCGACACAGACTTTATAATTATGTTTGTGTTTAAAATGCATGTACTAAGGCCAGGTGACATACCTTTTTGTGAATACATAGCGGATTTTCATAAGGCTGGCGAGAAAAGGTATAGGCTATCATAAAAGACAAATGTTACTCACTGAAAAGCTTCATTTTATTCCGAGAAATGGGTAAACTGTACATTTACAGGTTAACTCGTTTCTTTAAAAAAAATTGCAGTGTTTGTAGAGAACATTACATTATTAAAAGCTCCATAGCAAAATATCTAGCCAACTCTGGTACATACACTGACCAGTTTAAACAAACAAAACTGCCTGTTGCAACAATGCAAAGATGAGAAAAACAAACCACATTTTAGTCGTATTGATTTCTGTATTTTCAAGTTCACCTTGAACCTAATTTCAACATTTTGTTCAAATTCATTTGCGCTGCAATAATCTCACCGTGTGTGACACAGCCTCTCTTTCTTTAGACTCATTGCAAACAGACGGACTACCTGAGCGCGTCATCACAGTTACAATGAACTATTCAACACTGACAGTGAACAGCTTGAATTGTGATTCCTATTGCAGAATGATCGTGACACAAATAAACACCATTGTTAGAATTAGGTCCAAGTAGCGGACCATTTAAAGTCTGGTCTCAGATCTGTTTGTGCTGTCTTGCCAACACCTACAGATGTCGAATCTTAATTTGATCGCTCTTTTGTTGCTGATAATTTTTCTGCCGAGCAAACTTGTAGTATATTCAAGGTTTAAAAAGGCTTCTAAAGTTAGCAATGTCCACTTTAAAATGTCAGACTTGATTTGCCCTACTGAAAAATGTATCAACCCCTACAAAAAATGTCCATGAATTATAATGCACATTTCCTGGTACTGCAATAATATTTCCTGCTGTAGCTAACTGGCTCAAATTAAGATCCTACATCTGTATGGTCATTTTTGCAAGACAGTACAAACATCTGGGACCAGGCTTGGTAAGAGTTTAAAACCTGGTCTCCGAGCTCCCTCGTTTCATAGTGTTGCTCATGAACTGCTCATCATGTTCAAAGCTGAGGTTATTGTGAGACCTGGAGATCATGAGCAGTTTCTCTTTCTTGGTGTAATCCCGTTTGACTGCTACCTGGGGCAGCTGCAGTCTGTCCATAGGATCCTCCTTGTTCTCCAGCTTCATGTAGCCTTTACTGTTGCTGCGGTCCAGTCGGGGCCAGCTGGGATGTTTCCTCTGCTCTGACTTCACTGTCAGGGTGGTGGGCCTTCGATCCAGGTCCAGAGACTTGGAGTGAGAAGACAGCATGTGGAGGGAGTTGTTGGAGCCAAAGTCCTTCCGGGCCGCCCCCGGGGACAGGTAGCTCCCACTGGCAGAACCTGGGGACAGAGAGCTACGAGAGGACACGGTGTGAGACTCTGTGGCCGAATTGCTCCTGAGGAGCATGATACCAGGGGGTTTGTAGGCTTTGGCGATGTCCGCCGGGACAGGCACAGCCAGGGAAAGGGACTGCATAGAGGGGGGTCTGGACCTAACCCTCATGTGTTCCAGGTCCTCTGTAATGTTGTCCATGTCAGGCTCGTCAATCACACAGTTGTTGAGCTTAATGACAGGAAGGGTAAAAGCGCTGATGGAGGATGAGACGATGGACCTGGTCTGGCATCTCTTGGGCAAGTTGCTCTTCTCATGGCGACTGCCTTCATGCTGCAAGCCAAAGATGGAGCCAGAGCGCTCTCGGCAGAACGAAGGCACGAGTCCATGCCCCCCTTTGGCCTCGTTGAGAAGACCCTCCTCGTCCTCCGTAGAGCTGGTCCTGCATGACACTCTCACATTGTTCCCCACACTGGGGAACCCTAGCAGGGTGTTAGCAGCTAGTTTGGAGGCACACTGGTTCTCATAGGTCCTGACCTCATGCTCCCCATAGGGGCCTGAGTAGGCCCCGTTCATGTACTGGTGCTCTTTGATCCGCAGGCTGTGGATGTCGATGACGGTGGAGTACATGTCTCTCATGTGGATCACCTTGGTCTCCCGGTCCCTGTTTTCATGCAGGATGGCATTGGCACAGATGAAGATGAAGATACCAATACCCATGGTGAACGGCCCCAGCATCTTCATCTTCTCAGAGTGGAGGTGCTGCTCAAAAAACTGGATCAGCTTACCGCCCTGCTCCCGGGTCACCCTGGTGTCGTTGGTGGACAGCTTGGTGTTGGCCGCTACAAGGGGATCTGTGTGTGGCCAGTAGCCCAGCACGGCCATGGCAACGCCCACCATCAAGATCAACACACCCAGGATGAGGAAGAACCCAGAAGCAGAGTAGAGGCGGATTTTCCCCCTGACCACCACCACATCGGCCCGTGTTTTACGCTTGGCCTTCCTCTTCTCCTGGATCTCTCCTGGGGCTGGGGACTGGATGGACAGGTGGTGCTGGGAGCGGGCAGAGTCCTGCCTCTTCAGCGCAGCAAGATGGCCTGTGATCACTCCCCCAGCTGAAATCATCACTACAGCTGTCTATGGCCCTGTAAAGACAAACAAACAGAGAGGGGGAGTGAGAGGCATCTGGTATGTTTACGGGATGTCTGTTCTCTGATTGCTGGCACTGTCTTCCTGGTAATCCCACAGTGAAAAGCAGAGCACCATTGACCTTGGGGTGGCTCCATCAAGCTGGGAACAGCATCTGCAGTTAACTGCTCTCATGCTTGCTTTGGTAATTACGACTGATGACAATTATGTTTTAATATTTGTTCTAGTCACAGCTCATAGGAAACAATTCATTTGGAAATCTGGTGTTAAATCCTCTTTGTATTTCCTCTCTAAAAACTAAGGTGGGTATTTTTGGAAGCCAAATGATAGAAATGGCTAAATGCATTATGTTTGTGAGCAGAAGACTCCAGAGTTAACTGTAATACAACACTGCCTTTTCTGTTCCAGCTGTGTGGGTCTCTGTCACTCTGCTCTCAATCACTCACTCACTCACTCCCTCCCTCACACACACAAACACACACTCAGTCCCATTTACGCAATCTAAACTCAACAAAAAAAGAACCGTCTTTCAGGACCCGGTCTTTCAAAGATAATTTGTAAAAATCCAAATAACTTCACAGATCTTCATTGTAAAGGGTTTAAATACCATTTACCATGCTTGTTCAATGAACCATAAACAATTAATGAACATGCACCTGTGGAACGGTCATTAAGACACTAACAGCTTACAGACGGTAGGCAATTAAGGTCACAATTATGAACACTAAAGAGGCCTTTCTACTGACTCTGAAAAACATCAAAAGAAAGATGCCCAGGGTCCCTGCTCATCTGCGTGAATATGCCTTAGGCATGCTGCAAGGAGGCATGAGGACTACAGATGTGGCCAGGGCAATAAATTGCGATGTCTGTACCGTGGGACGCCTAAGACAGTGCTACAGGGAGACAGGATGGACAGCTGATCGTCCTCTCAGTTGCAGACAATGTGTAACACTTACACCTGCAGGACAGGTACAGGATGGCAACAACTGCCCGAGTTACACCAGGAATGCACAATCCCTCCATCAGTGCTCAGACTGTCCGCAATAGGCTGAGAGAGGCTGGACTGAGGGCATGTAGGCCTGTTGTAAGGCAGGTTCTCACCAGACATCACCGGCAACAACATTGCCTATGGGCACAAACCCACCGTTGCTGGATCAGACAGGACTGACAAAAAGTGTTCTTCACTGCCGTGTCGTGGTTTTGTCTCACCAGGGGTGATGGTCAGATTTGCATTTATCATCGAAGGAATGAGCGTTACAACAAGGCCTGTACTCTGGAGCGGGATCGATTTGGAGGTGGAGGGTCCATCATGGTCTGGGGCCGTGTGTCACAGCATCATCGGACTGAGCTTGTCATTGCAGGCAATCTCAACGCTGTGCGTTACAGGGAAGGCATCCTCCTCCCTTATGTGGTACCCTTCCTGCAGGCTCATCCTGACATGACCCTCCAGCATGACAATGCCACCAGCCATACTGCTTGTTCTGTGTGTGATTTCCTGCAAGACAGTAATGTCAGTGTTCTGCCATGGCCAGCGAAGAACCCAGATCTCAATCCCATTGAGCACATCTGGGACCTGTTGGATCAGAGAGCGAGAGCTAGGGCCATTCCCCCCAGAAACAAACAAGGACGTGCAGGTGCCTTGGTGGAAGAGTGGGGTAATATCTCACAGCAAGAACTGGCAAATCTGGTGCAGTCCATGAGGAGGAGATGCACTGCAGTACCTAATGCAGCTAGTGGCCACACCAGATACTGACTTACTTTTGATTTTGACCCCCCCCCCTTGTTCAGGGACACATTATTCCATTTCTGTTAGTCACGTCTGTGGAACTTGTTCAGCTTATGTCTCAGTTGTTAAATCTTATGTTCATCCAAATATTTACAAACGATAAGTTTGCTGAAAATAAACACAGTTGACAGTGAGAAGACATTTATTTGTTATCTCAAGAGGATCTAATTTCATAAAAGGGGTTTTAAAACTTAGATGCTGTTACTTAGTCCTTATGAAGAGATCTTCAATTAAAGACTGTAGAATTGATCGACAGTCTTAATGGAGATGACTCAGAAGTGGTCTTTACCTATTTTACAGTAAAATCCATCCTCAGCACGCACAAGCAGCACTGGTCAGTATTCTGGTCAGCCGTACATTCATGGGTGTTCTGACTGCCATACACTCTCATATTTCAACATTTGCCAAGGGAGCACCATACCTTAAGAGAAATATGTTATATTTCAGAAGGGTACTCTTGTTTTTTTATTTCACATTTAGTTAACCAGGTAGGCCAGTTGAGAATGAGTTCTCATTCACAACTGCAACCTGGTCAAGACAAAGCAAAGCGACAGAGTTACACATGGGATAAGCAAGCAATAACACAATAGAAAAATCTATATACAGTGTGCAAATGTAGTAAGATTAGGTAGGTAAGGCAATAAATAGGCCATAGTGAACTAATTATTGTATCATTAACACTGGAGTGATTGATGTGCAAGTAGAGATACTGGGATCCAAAAGAGCAAAAATAAATAACATGGTATCCAATAAAACACCTTAAATGTTCCAACAATCAAGCTGAAGGTAGGAGATGTGTAGTAACATGGTGCTTTACCAACAGGCGTGTTGAGTGAATCATTAATCATCTCTGTCAGCACTAACAGGATGTACTGCAGTGTGGACAATTTGTCATGTTTACACACCATACTCACAACACACCTAAGCAATTTTGACTAAACTATGGATATAAAATTGCTTAAGAGTTGTTCAAAGTTGGAAGAATCTTAATGAAAATGATTCACAGCTTAAATGGCTGCAAAATTTGCTTCCAAGTGTTAAGACTTGGACTTATAGAACATTTTCCAAATACAAAACAACAGATAGACTATCATAGATGGATAAGTCTCCACCCCCCTTAATTAATATATATATATTAATTAAGGGGGGTGGAGACTTATCCATCTATGATATTCTTTCTGTTGTTTTGTATTTGGAAAATGTTCTATAACTTTCTTTCACTTTGAAATGTGGAGTAGATCTGTAGGGGGGAATATTGAGTTCAATCCCTTTTTAGATGCAATTTTAAGGCAGCAAAATGTGTGGGGGGGGGGGGGGGGGGGGAGTTCAAGGAGGTGTAGCCTTTCTATTAGCATTGTAGATGTAGTGCTGCTTGAAAGTATTGAACCCCTTGTCCAATAACAGATTCTTTTGTTTTTTAACCATGAAATCTTCATTTAATCAGAACCAGTCTTTTTGATCTGACTTAACAGGTTTATATTGACCAATACCATATGTTGGTGTATAGACAAAATAATGCATGCAGTAGAAAAACAACATAAAAAAGGTATTAGTGCAGGTGCAAAAAAATAAGTGAACCCCAAGTAGCATTGTTGGTAAGTGGAATCAGGTGGGTAAATAATTGTGCACCAAATGAACCAATCAAAGGAGAGATTTGGATGGGACTCTGATAAATAGAGATAAGTAACCTGGTCAGTTTGGTGTTACCCATCCAGGTCAACACAAAGCACACCATGCTGAGAGGAAAGGAGATCTCCGGGGATATCAGGAGGAGGGCTGTGAGAGCACATCAGTCTGGGAAAGGCTATAAAATCATCTCAAAAAGATTGAGCTCCATCAGTCCACTGTGAGGCAAATCATTTACAAATGGAGGGCATTTAACATGACAGAAACTCAGCCTAGAAGTGGACGCTCTTCCAAAATATCCCCAAGAGCCACAAGAACAATAATACATCTGGTAAAAGCCAACCCACACATAAAATCTGGAGATTTGAAGACCTCCCTTGATGCATCTCAAGTGACTGTGCATGCTTCAACAACAATAAGAAGAACACTGAATAGAAATGCCATTCATGTGAGGGTTGCTAGGAAGAAGCCTCTGCTGTCAAAAATAACCAAACTGCCCATCTTAACTTTGCCAAAGACCACCTGGACAAATTTGAAGGTTTCTGGAAGTCCATTCTCTGGACCAATGAGTCCAAAATTGACCTTTTTAGTCAATCAACACCGCTATGTTTGGTGGAAACACAACACTGCCTACCACCAAAGTAACTTTATCGCAATAGTCAAACATAGTGGTGGGAATGTCAAGATCTGGGGCTGCTTTTCCTCCTCTGGACCTGGATGACTCCACATCATTAAGGGAACCATGAAGTCTGAGGTGTACCAGGAGATTCAGAAACAGAACGTCAGGCCATCAGTCAAGGAGCTAAAGTTGGGCCGGAAATGGGTCTTCCAGCAAGACAACGACCCAAAGCATTCAAGCAAATCTACCAAAGAATGACTCAGGAGAAGGAAGATTTATGTTTTGGGTTGGCCAAGTTAAAGTCCT
This sequence comes from Oncorhynchus gorbuscha, assembly GCF_021184085.1. Lineage (NCBI taxonomy): Eukaryota > Metazoa > Chordata > Actinopteri > Salmoniformes > Salmonidae > Oncorhynchus > Oncorhynchus gorbuscha. Next base: position 22,026,769 of record NC_060184.1, on the reverse strand, counting down.
GACCTAAATCCAATCGAGATGGTGTCGCAGGACCTGAAGCGGGCAGTACATGCCAGACACCCCTCAATCCTCACTCAATTGGCTGAGTTCTGTAAGGAGGAGTGGGCAAAAATCCCTCAAAACAGATGTCAGAGACTGATTACTTGCTATAGGAGATGTTTACTCCAAATTATCACTGCTAATGGAGGTGCCACAAGCTATTGACTGAAGTGGTTCACATTTTTGCACACAACCAAATCTGAGTTTCTGTTAAATAAACCACTTTTGTTAATAAACACTGAAAATATATATTTTTGTGTCTGTCATTTACTTGGAATGTCTTTATTACAAATTGGGAATTAGATAAGGATTTTATGTTTGTTTTAATATTTTATAGCAAAAATAATGACCAGCCCTGTAGGGTTCACATACTATCAAGCAGCACTGTATATCCAAGTACATACCTCAAGGCACTGCCTTATTAGCTTAAGGTCAATGCACACGATTGCATGGTGAAAATACTAGATGTCATAATACTCACATCTAGAAAAGGGTATCATTCCCTTGCAGGTGGAGAGGAGACTCCTGGGCAAATGCATGACAGTTGCATGACCTGCTTCTCTGACTGCAGCCCCGTACCCTGTACCCACCCCCAGCATTAGGTCTGTTAGCAGGTGTGGGCGATGTAGCCTTTCGATGTTGGCTTATCTAAAGTTCTCTATTAAATACCAGGATGAGCAGGGGGTGGATGGTAGCAATAAAGAAGAGAGTGAAGTTCCTATCAACTTTCTGTTCTTATTTTTAACAATGTGTTTAGAACAGAGAACATTTCTTGAATGCCATGGCTTTGCTCTGTTTTCGAAAAACACGAACAGGAAATTAAAAAAGAATATGATGCCCTGTGAGGCTATCATAAGGATTAACATCAGTGGACAGGAAAAGACATAGGGACCAGTGAAAGATAAGACTAAATAGATGAAAAGCAGACTGGTACTGTCAGTGAATATACATGTATGTTCAGTGCTGAGAACAAAATGTTGTCTTCCCAGATTGAAATAATGTGTCAAACCTGAGATTAACATTTTGTGAAAAATGCCCTTGCTATTTTGGCAAAGTTTTGTTTGACTGCAGCAATGGCAGATGAGACAAGGAGTAGGACCATGGTCAGGGCATTATTGGTGTGGTCGGAGGAGGGGTTGTTCCAGACACCGTCAATAATGTGTGAATAGAGGATACCATGGAATTGTGTGACACTTGGTTGTTCTAAGAGTGAGGCGAGAGCGAGAGAGAGCTGATTTAACCTAAGTATGTAACAACCGTTACACTGCAGCCTACTTTCCTATGTCAACTACCATTACACTTATTGTGGTAAGAAACATGTTATGTATTACAAATCCTGTTGTATAGAGGTATGTTGCCAAGACAACTCCACCATGATGATAGTCAAATGTGTCAGTAACTTCTAGACAGACGCGAGTGTGTGCGTGGGTGGGCGCTGTTATGGGACCGCTCGTCCCAGGAAAAGAAATCATTTGCACAGTAATTCAATACACAATATTATAATCAATCATAACTACACGTGCGCGTGTAGGCTATGCTGCGATATATGTGAAATCTCAAAACACCAGACCAATGTAATATTTGCAGATATCTTCCCATTTTCATAAAAAAACGCCTACAGCTCGAATAGGGCATACATAGTAAATGGTTTAAAACAGCTATGAATAATAGACTGTGGTAAAACGATGAGAAGGAATTTTGAATTCGCCAGTTGTATGATAGAAAATTTAAGTTGAGAAATCAAAGTGATGAGAAGATATAAATTATATTTGATACGAGCGCAATTGCTCCATGATACTACCCAGTCTATGGATTCGATTGAGAAAAGCATCTGTTGGTTTAAATGAAGGTTGAAATAGAACCAAGCAAATCATTTATTAAAGAAGAGGCCATCGAGGCCAATTCACTATTCCTAAAAAATAATGTTACTTACCTGTAAACGAGGGTGCTTCTTTGTAGCTAATGTTATTTGTCCATTACGCATAGGAAAATATAACATAAGCCATGTATCTCAACACTCATGTTTGACTTGCTATGTCTGTTTGTATTCCCATTACATTTATATTCGGATGCCGACAAGAAAAATAATACACTTCCAAAGAAACAAGCGTTCATTATTTCGCTCCATTTCCTAAACGCGCAACCCGGACTGTTGGCCACACGGCTGTGTAAACTGCTCCAAGCTGCCTGACGCGCGGTGAATGACTATTGTTTTGCTTTTAACCGTCTCAACTTGTTGTCACTGATGCCCGGTGGTCCACATTACAGTCGGCTCATAAACTTCAGTTTCATGTCCAGAATATAATCAAATATGTTTTCAGTTTAGCCTATTAACTTAAGAGTTGGCTTTGGCAGAAAATCTGCACAGAAACATGTTTTTACATTTCTTATGAAGAACATGCTAGCATAAGTGTTCACATCTGGGGAAAAAGCACTGTCCTCTTCATAATCCTTTTGGAGTAGAACCAAGATGTATTATCACGTCCACTTTCTATTCCTCCGTGGAACGGTAGCTTGTAGATAAAGCTCTTCTGCAGCATCTTCAAGGATAGAGACGTTCCCTTCAACTCGGGAATAATGCATTACTGGGGATGGTAGACTAGGCAAGCTTTGTACTCCCACGTGATGCTTCACTATAAGTGATGCACAGTGAGACGACAAAAAAAGAAACAAGATAAATCATATTTAACTCATTTATGCTTGGAGAAGTCAATGCATCTGAATAGAATATTATCATAATAGTGTCCAATGCTTCCAATGCAAAGACAGTAATTGATGCAAATATTGAAAACATGTGGTAGCTTACAGTAAGTTCCCTGCATGTTTCTTTCAACCTGGAGATGCAAATGGTTGAGTTAAACCAAGTCCTATGAGGATGAACACAATCATTAGGCATATGTATACTGAGACACTGTATGATAATATACCTCCCACTGAATCAAGAAGAAACACAATCCCTGTTCATACTGCCTACATGCGGTGATGTGTAAGCACCCTTGGAGTAAACAAACAACTGTAGTTTATTTTAGCAGGAGCAATTATATGGTTAAAAACCCAAAGATCAGTATTGAAAGTTGCAGATTTTTTAATGTCTGTCATTTCCTGTGTTTATGCAATGCATATCTGGCTCAATATGATACCAAAAAACAACATTTTCACAGGGGGCTTGATGGGCTATAGGGCAGAGGTGGCTGGGTTTCTATATTACATTCCTCTCCTGTGCTACTGAGAAAAAAAACAGGCATATTTTCTCATTTGAAATGGAACTAACCCAACTTCTAGTATAGTTAGGTTCCACTTCAGCCTTTGGGGTTGAGGGGCTGAGAAGGGTTGAAGAGGGGCTGGGTAAGGTCCCACTACTACGCCTGTTCTCTGTCTCCCCACACATCTGATCCTTGTTAGGAATTCTCAAGGCTTGTTAAATGGGGAGATTGACCGTATGGGGACCTTGACGGGTTGGGTTTTCCAATTGCTCTAAGAGGGAGTTGTCGGTGTACTACATCAAGGCCCATGTGAGAAATGAGTTGGGCTGTGTCTCAAATAGTACCCTATTCCCTGCATAGTGCACTACTTTTAACCAGAGCTCTATGTGCCCTGATCAAATGTAAGGCATTATATAGGGAATAGAGTACCATTTGAGACGCAGCCTGGGTGTGATTACCAAAGAAATGTAACCTATTTCTTTGGAATTTACTGGGGAGGAACTCTGTCGAACTGAGGACACTTTTCTAAGTGTGACAGCCTCAGCTGCTTGTGGTCACATCCCACTGCATAACTGACTAATAACGTGCGTGATGCAGCTAGACTAGTGAGTCTCAGCGAGGGGGAGGAAACTCCCCCTCGCTGAGGGATTTCAGCCATGCACGTCCTGAGATCTGGATCCACTCCAGCTGTAATACGTTATGATGTACTGCATGACACGTGTGACAAATGTGCAAATGTACAGCACTATATTTACTGTCTCTCTTTGTGTGTAAATTCACCATCTTGAACCATATTCAATTAACCACACTGTGAAGAGGAGTATCTCAGTTTTATGCAGAAAACTGCTGCACTGTGTCAGGGATGTCTTCATAAAAGTGGTCTGTCTATTTTTTCTAGGATATCTTACAATTCAATTTGATGGATCATTATCTTCTGTTGATGGCTCAGAAGAGTCAAGTTCATTGTGTTCTTTTTCTTGAGCTCTGTCAGTAAATCCCTCAAAGCCTTTTCCAGATCAGTGACGGTGTATGATGTATGCAGAGTTGGGGAGTAACTGATTACTTGTAAAAAACAAACTGTAACTGTAATCAAATCTGATTTTCTTTGGGGGGGCAAATACAACAGCTTTAAACTTTACAGTGAAATGCTTACTTACGAGCTCGTTCCAAACAATGCAGAGCTAAAAGGTAAGGAAAATATTTGCTAAATAAAAAAGAAGAAAGTAACACAATAAAAACAATAACGGGGCTATGTGCAAGGAGTACCAGTACCGAGTCAATGTGCAAGGAGTACCAGTACCGAGTCAATGTGCAAGGAGTACCAGTACCCAGTCAATGTGCAAGGAGTACCAGTACCGAGTCAATGTGCAAGGAGTACCAGTACCGAGTCAATGTGCAAGGAGTACCAGTACCGAGTCAATGTGCAAGGAGTACCAGTACCGAGTCAATGTGCAAGGAGTACCAGTACCGAGTCAATGTGCAGGGGAACGTAACAGCAGCGTATGTGAAGAGTGTGAAAGTATGTCTATGTGTCAGTCAGTGTGTGTGTGTGTGTGTGTGTGTGTGTGTGTGTGTGTGTGTGTGTGTGTGTGTGTGTGTGTGTGTGTGTGCGTGCGTGCGTGCGTGCGTGCGTGCGTGCGTGCGTGTGTGTGTGTGTGTGTGTGTGTGAGAGATTCTGCAGTGTGTGTGTGTGTGTGTTGGAGTGTCACTGTAGTTTGTGTTAGTGCCTGAGTAGAGTAAGTTAGCGTGCATAGGGCCAGTGCAAGAGGGTCAGTGCAAAAGAATTACGATAAATCTAATAATAATAAAGGAGGTCAATGGAAATAGTCCAGGTAGCCATTTCATTAACTGTTCAGCAGTCTTATGGCTTGAGGGTAGAAGCTGTTCAGGAGCCTTTTGGTCCCAGACTTGGTTCTCCGGTACTGCTTGCCGTGCGGTAGCAGAGCGAACCGTCTATGACTTGGGTTGATGGAGTCTTTGGCAATTTTTTGGGCCTTCCTCTGAAACCTGGTATAGAGGTTCTGGATGGCAGAGACTTCAGCCACACTGATGTACTGGGCCTTACGCACTACCCTCTATAGCGCCTTGCGGTCAAATGCCAAGCAGTTTCCATACCAAGTGGTGACACTTTTTCAATGGTGCAGCTGTATAACTTTTTGAGGATCTGAGGGCACATGGTAAATATTTTTAGCCTCCTGAGCAGGGATAGGCATTGTTGTAAGGAAAGGGCTGTGTGGAGTGGAATAGAGATTGCGTTGTGTGTGGATCTGTTGGGGCAGTATGCGAATTGGAGTTGGTCCAGTGTTTCTGGGATGATGGTGTTGATGTGAACCATGACCAGCCTTTCAAAGCATTTCATGGCTACAGATGTGAGTGCTACGGGGCGATAGGCATTTAGACAGGTTACCTTGGCGTTCTTGGGCACAGGCACTATGGTTGTTTGCTTGAAATATGTACTGTAAGTATTATAGACTGGGTAAGGGAGAGGTTGAAAATGTCAGTTGCTTACCTCAAAGCGAGCATAGAAGGTATTTAGCTAGTCCGGGTGGCAGGTAGCCTAGTGGTTAGAGTGTTGAGCCTGTAACCAAAAGGTTGCTGGATTGAATCCCTGAGCTGACAAGGTAAAAATGTGAATGTCGATTATGGCAGACCCCGCACATCTCTGATTCAGAGGGGCTGGGTTAAATGTGGAAGACACATTTCAGTTGAATGCATTCAGTTGTACAACTGACTAAGGTATCCCCTTTCCCTAGGCTCACGCCACTGGGCAGCTACCGGTCAGGTTTCCCTTTGTAATCTGTGATAGGTTGCAAGCCCTGCAAAATATGACGAGTGTCTGTATTGATACTTTGCCTGTTTGATGGTTTGTCGGAGGGCTAAGCAGGTTTCTTATGAGCATCTGGATTAATGTCCCGCACCTTGAAAACAGCAGCTGTAGTCTTTAGCTCAGTGCGGATGTTGCCTGTAATTCATGGCTTCTGGTTGGGATATGCACGTACGGTCACTGTGGGGATGATGTTGTCGATGAACTTATTAATGAAGCCGGTGACTGATGTGGTAAACTCTTCAATGCCATTGGATGAATCCCGGAACATATTCCAGTTTGTGTTAGCGGAAAAGTCCTGTAGCTTAGCATCTACTGCATTTTACGACTTCCATATTGAGATTGTCACTGGTACTTCCTGTTTGAGTTTTTGCTTGTAAGCAGGAATCAGGAGGATAGAGTTATGGTCAAATTTTCCAAATCGAGGGCGAGGCAGAGCTTTGTATACGTCTCTGTATGTGGAGTAAAGGTGATCTAGAGTTTTTTTCCTTTTAGTTGCACAGGTGACATGCTGGTAGAAATGAGGTAAATCAGATTTCAGTTTTCTTTCATTAAAATTACCGGCCACTAGGAGCGCCGCCTCTGGATGAGCATTTTCTTGTTTGCTTATGGCCCTATACAGCTCGTTGAGTGCGGTCTTAGTGCCAGCATCGGGTTATGGTAATAAATAGACAGCTACAAAAAATACAGATGAAAACTCTCTTGGTAAATAGTATGGTCTACAGCTTATCATGAGGTATTCTAACTAAGGCAAGCAGAACCTCAAGATGTTCTTAATATTAGATGATCACGCTCCAGATGTTGTTGACAAAGACACAAACACCTCCTCCCCCTGATCTTACCGGACTCTGCCGCTCTGTCCTTCCGATACATAGAAAACCAGCTAAATGTACAGTTCAACCATGTCCTTATACAGTCATGACTCCGAGAAGAATAGTATATTACAGTTCTTAATGTCCTGTTGATAGGTTAGTCTCGAACAGAGCTCATCCAGTTTCTTCTCCAGTGATTGCACATTTGCCAATAGAACAGAGGGTAGAGGCGATTTATTCACTCACCGCTGTTGTCTCATCAAGGTGCCAGACTGCCGGCCTCTATAGCACCGCTTTCTCCTTCTACAAGTGAATGGGATTTCGGCCTGGTCCAGGATAATCAATATGTCTTTTGCCTCCGACTCATTGAAGTTGAAGTCCTCGTCCAAATTGAGGTTAGTGATAGCTGTTCTGATGTCCAGAAGCTCTTTTCGGTCATAGGAAACAATGTCAGAAACATGATGTACAAAAAAGGTAAGATTAGTGCAAAAAAATACACAAAATAGCACAATTGGTCAGGAGCCCATAAATTGTCTGCTTTCCAAAGCAGCACCATTCTTCAGTTACGTTTTTTGTAATCATATTACATACTTTTGAAAAACTAGATGATTACTTCTTGGATTACTTTTAAATTCAGAAAATATTTTTTAAAGGGGAAAAAATCTGACACCTTTCTGTTTTCTCAATGACATTCAATTCAGCATTGAAAAAGGGTGCAAGCTTAAATGTGTTATTTATTCGTCTGATCCCTGTTAAGGGGAAAGGAATCCAAAAGTAACGTAAAGTAATCAGTTTACGTTACTGAGTATGGGTAACCCAAAAGTTACATGACTGATTACAATTTTGGACAGGTAACTAGTAACTGTAACAGATTACATTCAGAAAGTGACCTACCCGACCCTGGATGTATAGCATCATTTAGGATGCCACATAGTTTCATTCTGCATGTGACTGTTATGGTGTGTGAATACATTTTGTCATAAATTTTATCTGCATATTGATCAAACATTACAATTACCATGGTCTAATGTTTACAATTACCATGTAATGTTTACAAGTAATATTCACAATTAACATGTTGTAAACATTACAATTACCAAGTGAATCCTCCTTGTGTATGCTTCACATGTACATAGTGGCTTACATACTGGTGTCTTGAATGTGATAAATTTAAGACATTAGATGCTGAAAAAAAAACATTTAAGAGAAAATCGTGAAATATTTCTTAAATATTTTTCAGTATTCTGGATTCTCGACCTGGATTCAGCCCTCCACAGTTCCAAATAGAATGCAATGCTTACAGTTCCATAATCCAGACTCGTGATAAAAATGCAACAACATCCATTTTGGAACAGAAAAGTACTTCTTGCGACCTCTCTAAACAGTGTGCATGTTTTGTTTTTCCTTGACTAAACACAGGTCACGTTATCTTATAGATCATATGGAGTAGATGAACTGGATGGGGACCTATAGGTTAAGTGTCACTAACAAAATGATTGGGACTCAGAGAGGTAAAGTTCAGGAGAGGGGAAAGTGCATCACCCTGCTTAACAGAGGCTTTTGACGAGGAATCAAAATGGTCTTATTTCTGATCTTGTCAACAATCGTTGTATTAAGCAGCTTTAAGGCTCACATCCTTCCTTTGAATGTAATTATACAGGAGAGAGATAGGTTCTGTAAGTGCTGTACAGTGGGAGGAACACACAGAGAAGTAAAGCTTGGGGATTTCTTGGAGGTATCAGCATGGTTCTCTCTGTTAAATAAACTGTATAGATACCACATACTATTATAAATCCAATCAAATGTATTTATATAGCCCTTTATGCTCTCTCTAGAGAGTTGAAAACAGCAGGTCTGGGACAGATAACACGTCCGGTGAACAGGTCAGGGTTCCATAGCCGCAGGCAGAACAGTTGGAGCTGGAGCAGCAGAAGGTCTAATCATGAAATGTGATATCCTCGTGGTTTTATTCACTGTCTTATACAAAACAAATCAGGAAATGTTTCTAATTAATCCAATGACACATCTGACAAAACTGTTTCCTACCCGTTCTGATCAGCATGACTCATGAGGATCATGCCTTGAGGAAGACTCACTTGAGCAAACAGCAAGGATCAACCTAGCCCCCGTGTTGCATTTTCCTCCAGCTACAGTTGCCTCATATCCCCGTAGAGTGCATCTCCTCCCCTTTCGTCTCCTCCCTTCACTCCCCCTCTCTTTTCCTTGTACAGTAGGTCAAGATCGAAGCCAGTTTCCTCAATAATGCTTGGTATAAAGGAGACTCCTAAAGGTCAGGGCTGTTGAATTAGAAGGTGAACAGACAGGCTGAATACAATTAGCAAAGGACTAAAAAAGATTTAAACCCTCTGCACCATACATTTTGTATAGTTGGTGGACGTGAAATCTAATTTGCTATTGTGCAAACCTCAATTACAATGATTCTGTTTATATTAGGTTGTACAAATGTAGAAACATTCTGTTGACAGTGAAGAAGCAATGTATTCACTATAAGAAATATCACCCAGAGCATTATGTCAGATGCTCCAAGTCTAAGAACAAAACACACATTTTCCCTGTTCAAAGTGAAGAGTTTTTACTGAGCTTTCTCATTGTACTACCAGCTCTGGTACCACATGATTTCAGGGTAGCCTACATGTATTTGAACTCGCTAATATAGTAAGATGGGTAGCCGTCTAGACCTAACTGGGGAAGCTGTGGTCCATCACAGACCGACTCTCCATAGCACGCTGTCGGCTCCAGTTACAGCAGAAGACTAGCCTGTCTCTCTGGAAAATGTTGGGGTAACAGATACTGACTGACACACTCTTTGAGAGCTCCAATGGAAACTTGGCTATTTTTAATCAAAAGTCATACTTTCCATACTGTTATCGAAGTGTTTACTGGCAAGTCCATTCTTAACTCGACTAGAGTTAGTCGTAAATTCAAACAACCTTGGCTCAATCACGAACAAGCTAATAGTCATGAAATACTAATCCCTCAAACATGGTGCTTATAAAACACAAAATATCAGTGTACTAGCCCTTCCATTGCTTATCAGCAGTCTTAGTCTGGAGGACATTTGAACAATAGACTGCCATACAGATGCAGTGGCAGCCACTGAGAGATTGTACCAGGTTCTAATGTCACTTTCTCTCAAATGAAAAGTAGTCACTTGTGTAGCTCCATTGTGTCACCACCACAAATTAACATTGTGACGTGTTTAACATAAAGATAGACCATTACTGAATAAATAACAGATATATTTGATATTTGTCTTTTAGCAGATCTCTGTGATATCATTCTAAAATATAAATATGATTGGTGGAAAGGATTTCTAAACACATACTGTATGCACACCTGCCTGTACAGGCACACAAGCATGCACACACATACATGGCATTGATGCCCATCTAAAACTCGGGGGGACCAGATATGGTGTCTCCATGGTAACGAGGATGCTGGTTGCTGTGGCAGCATGGCAGGAAAACATTAGTTAGTTAAGACCTCAGACAAAGAAAGCTGTGATTCGCACAAATGAATGCTCTGATGCTGAAAAGCAAAGTCTGCCCCTGGAATTACACTAGTCATTTAGATTGAATAATGTGATGTCTTAACATCAAGACGTTCATGAATTTAAATGAGTTTAAATGACATCTGCAACAAGAATATTTTCATTCATTCTGTGCAGATATAAAGACATTGTGAGTGCTTAAAGTAACCATGTGCCATAGAGTTATATTGTGTTGCTGTGTGGATCATGAAGTGATGAGGTCTTATCTATGTTTAGTGGGTTTCAAAATGTTTTCTAAATGTTTACCAAACTACCAACTATATAAAATATTTAGGCATAGATGAGTATGAGCCAAATGCCGTAGGCTGGAATTAAATTGACTCTTATTATGTGTAAAATATAATCATAATTTAAGAGACAATTCTTAAATTGGTTACAATGAAAACAGTCAGTATATTTGCCTTGTCGTGTAGGTAGCCTACACTCTGTCATTATCCTGGTCATGCATGCATAGACTTGCCCTGGCACTGGTCAGGGGCTCCCAAAGCGACTGCATAACAGGCTGAAGAAGGTAATAGTGTGGAACATCCGCTCCATCATCAAGAGACAACAGAACTGTAGGCAGCAATAAGCACACTCTGGGTCCCTTTCACTGATGTGATTTGACATAAATCAGAGATGACTTGGAGACAACTGAAAAAGCTATACAGATGTAGGATCTTAATTTGAGGCCGTTTGCCACAGCAGGAAAATAATCCCGCAGTAACAGGACGTTATAATTATTATGTGGATTATAATCCACTTGTGTAGGGGTTCATACATGTTTTGTTATGACTAATCAAGTTTGAAATTTTTCAAGTGAAAATTACAAATCTATTTTTGTTTATAATTTTACCCCATTTTCCTTGATATCCAATTGCGATCCAATTACAATCTTGTCTCATTGCTGCAACTCGCCAATGGGCTCGGGAGAGGCGAAGGTCGAGTAATGCGTCCTCCGAAACATGACTCGCCCAGCTGCGCTTCTTAAACTTTTGAGTGTAGGGGGCAGTATTTTGATGTTTGGATGAAAAACGTACCCAAATGAAACTGCCTATTTCTCAGGCCCAGAAACTAGAATATGCATATATTTGTCAAATTAGGATAGAAAACACTCTAAAGTTTCCAAAACTGTCAAAATATTGTCTGTGAGTATAAGAGAACGGATGTTGCAGGCGAAAACTGCACAACGCATCACCGGGGGCAAACTACCTGCCCTCCAGGACACCTACACCACCCGTTGTTACAGGAAGGCCATAAAGATCATCAAGGACATCAACCACCCGAACCACTGCCTGTTCACCCCGCTATCATCCAGAAGGCGAGGTCAGTACAGGTGCATCAAAGCTGGGACCGAGAGACTGAAAAACAGCTTCTATCTCAAGGCCATCAGACTGTTAAATAGCCACCACTAACATTGAGTGGCTGCTGCCAACACACTGTCATTGACACTGACCCAACTCCAGCCATTTTAATAATGGGAATTGATGGAAATGATGTAAATATATATATATATATATATCACTAGCCACTTTAAACAATGCTACCTTATATAATGTTACTTACCCTACATTATTCATCTCATATGCATATGTATATACTGTACTCTACAACATCGACTGCATCCTTATGTAACACATGTATCACTAGCCACTTTAACTATGCCACTTTGTTTACTTTGTCTACACACTCATCTCATATGTATATACTGTACTCGATACCATCTACTGTATGCTGCTCTGTACCATCACTCATTCATATATCCTTATGTACATGTTCCTTATCCCCTTACACTGTGTATAATACAGTAGTTTTTTTTGGAATTGTTAGTTAGATTACTTAATAATGTTGGTTATCACTGCATTGTCGGAACTAGAAGCACAAGCATTTCGCTACACTCGCATTAACATCTGCTAACCATGTGTATGTGACAAATAAAATTTGATTTGATTTGATTTGATTTGAAAACCTGAGAAAAATCCAAAGAGGAAGTGCCTTCTATTTTGAAAGCTCCCTGTTCCATTGCATGCCTTCCCTCCATTTAAAGGGATATCAACCAGATTCCTTTCCCTATGGTTTCCACATGGTCTGAACAGTCTTTAGACATAGTTTCAGCCTTTTATTCTGAAAATGAGTGCGAAAGATCACATCACGTCAGTGGTGGGTGCCAACAGAGTTTTGCATGCGCGAGCAGCTTGGAGCAGACATTTTCTCTCTCTCTCCTATTGAAAAAGCTACGGTCCGGTTGAAATATTATTGATTATTTATTGTAAAAATAACCTGAGGATTGATTATAAAAAATGTTTGACATGTTTCTACAAAATTTACGGATACTATTTGGAATTTTCATCTGCCCCGTCGTGACCGCTCGAGCCTGTAGATTTCTGAACATAACGCGCCAACCAAATGGAGGTATATTGGATATAAAAATTATCTTTATGGAACAAAAGGAACATTTATTGTGTAACTGGGAGTCTTGTGAGTGCAAACATCCGAAGATCATCAAAGGTAAGCAATTAATTTTATTGCTTTTCTGACTTTCGTGACCAATCTACTTTGCTGCTAGCTGTTTGTAATGTTTTGTCTGGTGAGAGAGATGTCCTTACATAAACGCTTGGTTTGCTTTCGCCGAAAAGCTTTTTTGAAATCTGACAAGCCAGGTAGATTAACAAAAAGTTGTGTGTTCTTATATTGCACTTGTGATTTAGTGAAAATTAAATAATTTTAGTAATTTAATTTGAATTTGGCGCTCTACAATTCAGCGGATGTTGACGAAAATGATCCCGCTAACGGGATGGGTGTGCCAAGAACTCGCCAAGCTGCGCTTCTTAACACCTGATTGCTTAACCCGGAAGCCAGGTGCACCAATGTGTCGGAGGAAACAGTTCAACCGACGACCGAAGTCAGCCTGCAGGCGCCCAGTCCGTCACAAGGAGTCGCTAGAGCGCAATGAGCCAAGTATAGCCCCAGGCTGTAGCGATGCCGTAACATTGCGAAGCAGTAACTTTGACCGCTGCGCCAATCGTGAGGCCCCTAAAAGCCTTTTTAAACCTCAAATAACACTGCAAGTTTGTTTTCCTGCTTTGTAGGAAAATTCTCAGCAACAAAAGAGTGATCAAATTAAAATCCTAAATCCTTAGGTTGTCAAATTTGGCTGCTGATTCCTGTGTTGCACTATTGGGAGAAGAACACTGAAAAACTTTGAGGACACGTGATAAGGACAGGCTGGGCCAGGCAAATTCTGTCATGTTTGTCATTTATTATCTTGTCTTGTCCCTGTGCTTCCCATGCTATTCGTTTCCCTCTGCTGGTCTTATTTGGTTCTTTCCCTCCTTCTAGCCCTCTCTCTCCCCCTCCCTCTCTCACTCTCTCGCTCTCTCTTCTCTCTATCGTTCCGTTCCTGCTCCCAGCTGTTCCTATTCCCCTAATCATCATTTAGTCTTCCCACACCTGTTCCCGATCCTTTCCCCTGATTAGAGTCCCTATTTATTCCTTTGTGTTCCGTTCCTGTCCCGTCGGTTCCTTGTATTGTATTCACCATGCTGTGATTGCGTTTCGCCCTGTCCTGTCGTGTTTTTGCTGTGATTGTGTATCGCCCTGTCCTGTCGTGTTTTTGCCTTCATCAGATGCTGCGTGTGAGCAGGTGTCTCTGTCGACTACGGCCTGCGCCTACCCGAAGCGACCTGCAGTCTGTGGCCGCTTCTCCAGTTGTTTCCCTCTACAAGTCTAGAGGATTTCTGTTATTCCGTTTTGGACTTAAATAAACTCTGTTTCTGTTAAGTCGCTTTTGGGTCCTCTTTCACCTGCATGACAGAAGGAACCGACCAAGGAATGGACCCAGCGACTTCAGACGCTCGTTACACTGCCGTCGAGATCCAAGGAGCCATGCTCGGCAGACACGAGCAGGAATTGTCCGCTGCTCGCCATGCCGTGGAGAACCTGGCCGCTCAGGTTTCCGACCTCTCTGGACAGTTCCAGAGTCTACGTCTCGTGCCACCTGTTACTTCCTGGCCTGCCGAGCCTCCAGAACCTAGGGTTAATAACCCACCTTGCTACTCCGGGCAGCCCACTGAGTGCCGCTCCTTTCTCACGCAGTGTGAGATTGTGTTCTCTCTCCAACCCAACACATACTCTAGAGAGAGAGCTCGGGTTGCTTACGTCATTTCACTCCTTACTGGCCGGGCTCGAGAATGGGGCACAGCTATCTGGGAGGCAAGGGCTGATTGCTCTAACAAATTCCAGAACTTTAAAGAGGAGATGATTCGGGTTTTTGACCGTTCAGTTTTTGGTGGGGAGGCTTCTAGGGCCCTGGCTTCCTTATGCCAAGGTGAACGGTCCATAACGGATTATTCCATTGAGTTTCGCACTCTTGCTGCCTCTAGTGAGTGGAACGAGCCGGCGCTGCTCGCTCGTTTTCTGGAGGGACTCCACGCAGTGGTTAAGGATGAGATTCTCTCCCGGGAGGTTCCTTCAGATGTGGACTCTTTGATTGCTCTCGCCATCCGCATAGAACGACGGGTAGATCTTCGTCACCGGGCTCGTGGAAGAGAGCTCGCATCAACGGTGTTTCCCTGCTCCGCATCGCAACCATCTCCCTCCTCTGGCTTTGAGACTGAGCCCATGCAGCTGGGAGGGATTCGCATCTCGAATAAGGAGAGGGAACGGAGGATCACCAACCGCCTGTGCCTCTATTTGCGGAGTTGCTGGACATTTTGTTAATTCATGTCCAGTAAGAGGCCAGAGCCCATCAGTAAGCGGAGGGCTACTGGTGAGCGCTACTACTCAGTCCTCTTCATCTAGATCTTGTACTACTATGTCGGTCCATCTACGCTGGACCGGTTCGGGTGCTACATGCAGTGCCTTGATTGACTCTGGGGCTGAGGGTTGTTTCATGGACGAAGCATGGGTTCGGAAACATAACATTCCTTTCAGACCGTTAGACAAGCCTACGCCCATGTTTGCCTTAGATGGTAGTCATCTTCCCAGTATCAAATTTGAGACACTACCTTTAACTCTCACAGTATCTGGTAACCACAGTGAGACTATTTCTTTTTGATTTTCCGTTCACCGTTTACACCTGTTGTTTTGGGTCATCCCTGGCTAGTATGTCATAATCCTTCTATTAATTGGTCTAGTAATTCTATCCTATCCTGGAACGTTTCTTGTCATGTGAAGTGTTTAATGTCTGCCATCCCTCCCGTTTCTTCTCTCCCTACTTCTCAGGAGGAACCTGGCGATTTGACAGGAGTGCCGGAGGAATATCATGATCTGCGCACGGTCTTCAGTCGGTCCCGAGCCAACTCCCTTCCTCCTCACCGGTCGTATGATTGTAGTATTGATCTCCTTCCAGGGACCACGCCTCCTCGAGGTAGACTATACTCTCTGTCGGCTCCCGAACGTAAGGCTCTCGAGGATTATTTGTCTGTGTCTCTTGACGCCGGTACCATAGTGCCTTCTTCTTCTCCGGCCGGGGCGGGGTTCTTTTTGTTAAGAAGAAGGACGGTACTCTGCGCCCTGCGTGGATTATCGAGGGCTGAATGACATAACGGTTAAGAATCGTTATCCGCTTCCCCTTATGTCATCAGCCTTCGAGATTCTGCAGGGAGCCAGGTGCTTTACTAAGTTGGACCTTCGTAACGCTTACCATCTCGTGCGCATCAGAGAGGGGGACGAGTGGAAAACGGCGTTTAACACTCCGTTAGGGCATTTTGAGTACCGGGTTCTGCCGTTCGGTCTCGCCAATGCGCCAGCTGTTTTTCAGGCATTAGTTAATGATGTTCTGAGAGACATGCTGAACATTTTTGTTTTTGTCTATCTTGACGATATCCTGATTTTTTTCTCCGTCACTCGAGATTCATGTTCAGCACGTTCGACGTGTTCTACAGCGCCTTTTAGAGAATTGTCTCTACGTAAAGGCTGAGAAGTGCTCTTTTCATGTCTCCTCCGTTACTTTTCTCGGTTCCGTTATTTCCGCTGAAGGCATTCAGATGGATTCCGCTAAGGTCCAAGCTGTCAGTGATTGGCCCGTTCCAAGGTCACGTGTCGAGTTGCAGCGCTTTTTAGGTTTCGCTAATTTCTATCGGCGTTTCATTCGTAATTTCGGTCAAGTTGCTGCCCCTCTCACAGCTCTTACTTCTGTCAAGACGTGTTTTAAGTGGTCCGGTTCCGCCCAGGGAGCTTTTGATCTTCTAAAAGAACGTTTTACGTCCGCTCCTATCCTCGTTACTCCTGACGTCACTAGACAATTCATTGTCGAGGTTGACGCTTCAGAGGTAGGCGTGGGAGCCATTCTATCCCAGCGCTTCCAGTCTGACGATAAGGTTCATCCTTGCGCTTATTTTTCTCATCGCCTGTCGCCATCTGAGCGCAACTATGATGTGGGTAACCGTGAACTGCTCGCCATCCGCTTAGCCCTAGGCGAATGGCGACAGTGGTTGGAGGGGGCGACCGTTCCTTTTGTCGTTTGGACAGACCATAAGAACCTTGAGTACATCCGTTCTGCCAAACGACTTAATGCCCGTCAAGCTCGTTGGGCGTTGTTTTTCGCTCGTTTCGAGTTTGTGATTTCTTACCGTCCGGGTAGCAAGAACACCAAGCCTGATGCCTTATCCCGTCTGTTTAGTTCTTCTGTGGCTTCTACTGATCTCGAGGGGATTCTTCCTTATGGGCGTGTTGTCGGGTTGACAGTCTGGGGAATTGAAAGACAGGTTAAGCAAGCACTCACGCACACTGCGTCGCCGCGCGCTTGTCCTAGTAACCTCCTTTTCGTTCCTGTTTCCACTCGTCTGGCTGTTCTTCAGTGGGCTCACTCTGCCAAGTTAGCTGGTCATCCCGGTGTTCGAGGCACTCTTGCGTCTATTCGCCAGTGCTTTTGGTGGCCGACTCAGGAGCGTGACACGCGCCGTTTCGTGGCTGCGTGTTCAGACTGCGCGCAGAAGAAGTCTGGTAATTTTTTTTCTGCTTCTGCTCCTGGTCTTGCTGGGTCTCAGTCTGTTCCCTGCCATCGCATCTCTCCTGTTCTTGTCCCTGCCCTTGCTGTGTCTCAGTCTGTCCCTAGTTCTCATTTTTTTTTAGAGTAGTACCCTAGTTTCCCTTTTTATCGTTTTTCGTTACGGTCCTGAGGAGAGGAGTTGGGTTCTTTCTCGGGACGTGCTGGACCGTTTGATCTATGATTTCCTCCGTTGCCGCCAGTGTTCCTCCTCGAGAGCGCCAGGAGGCGCTCGGTGAGTGGGGGGGTACTGTCATGTTTGTCATTTATTATCTTGTCTTGTCCCTGTGCTTCCCATGCTATTCGTTTCCCTCTGCTGGTCTTATTTGGTTCTTTCCCTCCTTCTAGCCCTCTCTCTCCCCCTCCCTCTCTCACTCTCTCGCTCTCTCTTCTCTCTATCGTTCCGTTCCTGCTCCCAGCTGTTCCTATTCCCCTAATCATCATTTAGTCTTCCCACACCTGTTCCCGATCCTTTCCCCTGATTAGAGTCCCTATTTATTCCTTTGTGTTCCGTTCCTGTCCCGTCGGTTCCTTGTATTGTATTCACCATGCTGTGATTGCGTTTCGCCCTGTCCTGTCGTGTTTTTGCTGTGATTGTGTATCGCCCTGTCCTGTCGTGTTTTTTGCCTTCATCAGATGCTGCGTGTGAGCAGGTGTCTCTGTCGACTACGGCCTGCGCCTACCCGAAGCGACCTGCAGTCTGTGGCCGCTTCTCCAGTTGTTTCCCCTCTACAAGTCTAGAGGATTTCTGTTATTCCGTTTTGGACTTAAATAAACTCTGTTTCTGTTAAGTCGCTTTTGGGTCCTCTTTCACCTGCATGACAAATTCAGCCATATAGTTTTACAATTCTCCCTCTCCTCCTCCTCTCTCTCTCCTTCTCCCCAATCTTTACCTTGGCTTGGATTTGAAGCTGAACTTTGCTTGTAGGTATACATTTTTCTTTTCAAACTATTTTGATTTAATCCTTGGTAAAGTTAGGATCTTTACCCAGGTTAATCAAAAACGGACACCTGGGCTCAACGGCATCCGTCTATTATGTTTCTGGACCTACTCACTGCCACAAGCATACTCTGGACCTAGTTTTGTCCCGTGGAATAAATATTGTTTTTCCTCATAATCCTGGACTTTCGTACCACCAATTTATTACATCTGCAATCGCAACAAATAATCTGCAAACTGGAAGTCTTTTCCTACTAGCTTGGAAAGACAGTACCGTACAATATCAAAGGGCCCTCACTGCTGCTCGATCATCCTATTTTTCCAATTTATTTGTGGAGAATAAGAACAATCCAAAATAGATTTTTGATACTGTTGTAAAGCTAACTTCAGCAGTGATAAATTCATGAACTTCTTTGATGAAAATATCACGACCATTAGAAAGCAAATTACGGACTCCTCTTTAAATCAACGTATTTCTCCAAAGCTCAGTTGTCCTGAGTCTGCACAACACTGCCAGGACCTAGGATCAAGGGAGACACTCAAATGGTTTAATCCTATATCTCTTGACACATTCATGAAAATAGTAATGGCCTCTAAACCTTCAAGCTGCATACTGTACCCAATTCCAACTAAACTACTGAAAGAGCTGCTTCCTGTGCTTGGCCCTCCTATGTTGAACATAATAAACGGCTCCCTATCCACCGGATGTGTACCAAACTCACTAAAAGTGGCAGCAATAAAGCCAAACCTTGACCAAGAAAATATTTTTAAACTATTAGCCTAGATCAAATCTCCCATTCCTCTCAACATTTTTAGCAAAAGCTGTTGCGCAGCAACTCACTGCCTTCCTGAAGAGAAACAATGTATACGAAACGCTTCAGTCTGGTTTTAGACCCCATCATAACTATCATAACTCAAGATGAGACCCAGAAGCAGACACAAGAGGCAGATGGTTGGAGTCTTAGATGTTTAATAATCCAAAAAGGAGTAGGCAAGAAAATGGTCGTGGACAGGCAAAAGGTTAAAACCACATCAGATTCCAGGAGGTACAGAGTGGCAGGCAGGTTCGAGGTTAAGGCAGGCAGAATGGTCAGGCAGCCAGAAACAGGCAAGGGTCAAAATCGGAAAGACTAGAAGGAGAATGCTGGGTGACTTGGACATAGAAGACGAACTTGCACAGAGAGACAGGAAACACAGGGATAAATACACTGGGGAAAACAAGCGACACCTGGAGACAATAACAAGGACAGGTGAAACAGATCAGGGTGTGACACATAGCACTGAGACTGTACTCGTGAAGGTGGTAAATGACCTTTTAACGGCATCAGACCAAGGCCCTGCATCTGTCCTTGTGCGCCTAGACCTTAGTGCTGCTTTTGACATCATCAATCATGCAATTCTTTTGGAGAGATTGGAAAGCCAAATTGGTCTACAAGGACAAGTTCTGGCCTGGTTTAGATTTTATCTGTCAAAAATATTTCAGTTTGTCTCTGTGGATGGTTTGTTTATTGACAAATCAACATATGTTTCGGTGTTCCTCAAGGAACCGTTTTAGGACCACTATTGTTTTCACTATATACAGTTGAAGTCGGAAGCTTACATACACTTAGGTTGGACTTGTTAAAACTCGTTTTTCAACCACTCCACAAATTTCTTGTGAACAAACTATAGTTTTGGCAAGTCGGTTAAGACATCTACTTTGTGCATGACACAAGTAATTTTTCCAACAATTGTTTACATACAGATTATTTCACTGTATCACAATACCAGTGGGTCAGAAGTTTAATTTGACTGTGTGTTTAAACAGCTTAGAAAATTCCAGAAAATGATGTGATGGCTTTAGAAGCTTCTGATAGGCTAATTGACATCATTTGAATCAATTGGAGGTGTACCTGTGGATGTATTTCAAGGCCTACCTTCAAACTCAGTGCCTTTTGCTTGACATCATGGAAAAATCAAATGAAATCAGCCAAGACCTCAAAAATAAAATTGTAGACCTCCACAAGTCTGGTTCATCCTTCGGAGCAATTTCCAAATGCCTGAAGGCACCACGTTCAGCTGTACAAACAATAGTACGCAAGTAGAAACACCATGGGATTGCGCAGCCGTCATACTGCTCAGGAAGGAGACGTCTGTCTCCTAGAAATGAATGTACTTTGGTGCGAAAAGTGCAAATCAATCCCAGAACAACAGCAAAGGACCCTGTGAAGGTGCTGGAAGAAACAGGTACAAAAGTATCTATATCCACAGTAAAACGACATAACCTGAAAGGCAGCTCAGCAAGGAAGAAGCCACTGCTACGGTTTGCAACTGCACATGGGGACAAATATCGTACTTTTTGGAGAAATGTCCTCTGGTCTGATGAAACACAAATAGAGCTGTTTGGCCATAATGAACATTCTTATGTTTGGAAAAAGAAGGGGAGGCTTGCAAGCCGAAGAACACCATCCCAACCGTGTAGCACGGGGGTGGTAGCATCATGTTGTGGGGGTGCTTTGCTGCAGGAGGGATTGGTCCACTGCTCAAAATAGGAGGCATCATGAGGTCGAAAAATTATGTGGATATATTGAAGCAACATCTCAAGACATCAGTCAGGAAGTTAAAGCTTGGTCGCAAATGGGTCTTCCAAATGGACAATGTCCCCAAGCATACTTCCAAAGTTGTGGCAAAATGGCTTAAGGACAACAAAGTGAAAGTATTGGCCATCACAAAGCCCTGACCTCAATCAAATAGAATATTTCTGGGCAGAACTGAAAAAGCGTGTGTGAGCAAGAAGGCCTACAAATATGACTCAGTTGCACCAGGTCTGTCAGGAGGAATGGGCCAAAATTCACCCAACTTATTGTGGGAAGCTTGTAAAAGGCTACCCAAAATGTTTGACCCAAGTTAAACAATTTAAAGGCAATGCTGCCAAATACTATTTGAGTGTATGTAAACTTCTGACCCACTGGGAATGTGATGAATGTGATGAGCGATTCCAGGATGCTGGCCTTCTAGGCAGAGTTCCTCTGTCCAATGTCTGTGTTCTTTTGCCCGTCTTAATCTTTTATTTTTATTGGCCAGTCTGAGATATGGCTTTTTCTTTGCAACTCTGTCTAGAAGGCCAGCATCCCGGAGTCGCCTCTTCACTGTTGACGTTGATACTGGTGTTTTGCGGGTACTATTTAATGAAGCTGCCAGTTGAGGACTTGTGAGGCATCTGTTTCTCAAACTAGACTCTCTAATGTACTTGTCCTCTTGCTCTTGCTTCGTAACATTGCAAAAGTCTGAATATTTATGTCCAAAACTGATGTCAGCCTTGTCTCAGGGTAGTAAGTTGGTGGTTTGAAGATATCCCTCTAGTGGTGTGGGGGCTGTACTTTGGCAAAGTGGGTGGGGCTATATCCTGCTTGGTTGTTCTGCCTGCGGCTGTGGAACCCTGACCTATTCACCAGATGAGCTACCTTGCCCCGGACCTGCTGTTTGCGACTCTCTCTCTCTACTGGACCAGCTGTCTCTTACTCTGAATGCTCGGCTATGAAAAGCCAACTGACATTTACTCCTGAGGTGCTGACCTGTTGCACCCTCTACAACCACTGTGATTATTATTATTATTTGACCCTGTTGGTCATCTATGAATGTTTGAACATCTTGACTATATACTGTTATAATCTCAACCCGGCACAGGCAGAAGAGGACTGGCCACCCATCAGAGCCTGGTTCCTCTCTGGGTTTCTTCCTTGATTCCTGCCTTTCTAATTCGTTTTTTTCTAGCCACTAGGCTTCTACATCTGCATTGCTTGCTGTTTGGGTTTTTAGGCTGGGTTTCTGTATAGCACTTTGTGACATTGGCTGATGTAAAAAGGGCTTTATAAATACATTTGATTGATTGTTTGATATTACAAAGATAATTGCTGATACAATTAGTCAGTCTGCTGTGTGAGAGCATGACCTATTTTCACTGTAGCTCTAAGGCCAAGTGTTTCTGGAATGGGGGGAGGGAGGGGGGGGGTTGAGGATTAGCTGTGTGTGTGGGCTAACTGGATTTCTCCAGTTGAAGATAAGGTGCTCCACAGGAAATCCCAAAACTCAATTCACAACATTCTATTTCCTACACGGTCATTACACCATGTAGGAAACTATTTAGAATGTAGGTTATAAGCTGGTGCTTGATTTGAAAATACTTTAAAATCTATGCCAGCCTCTTTAAAATATGCATTAAGTTCTTCTAGCCAATGCAGCAAGAAAAGTGGGGGGGAAATGACAACACACAAGTTGAGCACAAATTATTAAATGACCAATTGAACCACCCATTACAATGAGTCAGGATCAATTGTTCATAATAATATTGTATCAGTCACAACAATATGAAAAATGTTGGCTCTCTGCTACCCTACTCTTTTCCAAAATTGAAAGAGGCAATCAAGAGATGACTTGCTTATTAGATTCAGTCACATAATAATCATCTGAAATGTATCCTTGGGAGTGGAAACCAGAAATAGCTATGATGAGTGATAATTGCATTTCACATCTGATCCTCTCAGTCAGGGCCAAGAGTAGTTTTTTTACATTTGGATTCATTATCAGCCAAGTTCATGGATCGTTTTGCGTCTGAGGGCATATGTCAAAATATTCAAGCGGTGTTATAACAATCTAGCACATTAACCTGGTCTATCTTCCGTCAAGATAGAACTGCTAAAGGGGGAGGAGTTGCAGTCTACTGCAGAGATAGCCTGCAAAGTAATGTCATACTTTCCAGGTCCATACCCAAACAGTTCGAACTACTAATTCTGAAAATCACTCTCTCCAGAAATCAGTCTCTCACTGTTGCCGCCTGCTACCGACCCCCCTCAGCTCCCAGCTGTGCCCTGGACACCATTTGTGAATTGATTGCCCCCCATCTAGCTTCAGAGTTTGTTCTGCTAGATGACCTAAACTGGGATATGCTTAACACCCCGGCAGTCCTACAATCTAAGCTAGATGCCCTCAATCTCACACAAATCATCAAAGAACCCACCAGGTACAACCCTAACTCTGTAAGCAAGGGCACCCTCATAGACGTCATCCTGACCAACTGGCCCTCCAAATACACCTCCGCTGTCTTCAACCAGGATCTCAGCGACCACTGCCTCATTGCCTGTATCCGCTACGGTGCCGCAGTTAAACGACCACCCCTCATCACTGTCAAACGCTCCCTAAAACACTTCTGTGAGCAGGCCTTTCTAATCGACCTGGCCCGGGTATCCTGGAAGGACATTGACCTCATCCCGTCAGTTGAGGATGCCTGGTCATTCTTTAAGAGTAACTTCCTCACCATTTTAGATAAGCATGCTCCGTTCAAAAAATGCAGAACTAAGAACAGATACAGCCCTTGGTTCACTCCAGACCTGACTGCCCTCGACCAGCACAAAAACATCCTGTGGCAGACTGCAAAAGCATCGAACAGTCCCCGCGATATGCAACTGTTCAGGGAAGTCAGGAACCAATACACGCAGTCAGTCAGGAAAGCTAAGGCCAGCTTCTTCAGGCAGAAGTTTGCATCCTGTAGCTCCAACTCCAAAATGTTCTGGGACACTGTGAAGTCCATGGAGAACAAGAGCACCTCCTCCCAGCTGCCCACTGCACTGAGGCTAGGGAACACGGTCACCACTGACAAATCCATGATTATCGAAAACTTCAACAAGCATTTCTCAATGGCTGGCCATGCCTTCCGCTTGGCTACTCCTACCTCGGCCAACAGCCCCGCCCCCCCCGCAGCTCCTCGCCCAAGCCTCTCCAGGTTCTCCTTTACCCAAATCCAGATAGCAGATGTTCTGAAAGAGCTGCAAAACCTGGACCCGTATAAATCAGCTGGGCTTGACAATCTGGACCCTCTATTTCTGAAACTATCCTTACCAGCCTGTTCAACCTCTCTTTCATATCGTCTGAGATCCCCAAGGACTGGAAAGCTGCCGCAGTCATCCCCCTCTTCAAAGGGGGTGACACCCTGGACCCAAACTGTTACAGACCTATATCCATCCTGCCCTGCCTATCTAAGGTCTTCGAAAGCCAAGTCAACAAACAGGTGACTGACCATCTCGAATCCCACCGTACCTTCTCCGCTATGCAATCCGGTTTCCGAGCCGGTCACGGGTGCACCTCAGCCACACTCAAGGTACTAAACGACATCATAACCGCCATTGATAAAAGACAGTACTGTGCAGCCGTCTTCACCGACCTTGCCAAGGCTTTCGACTCTGTCAATCACCATATTCTTATCGGCAGACTCAGTAGCCTCGGTTTTTCGGATGACTGCCTTGCCTGGTTCACCAATTACTTTGCAGACAGAGTTCAGTGTGTCAAATTGGAGGGCATGTTGTCCGGTCCTCTGGCAGTCTCTATGGGGGTGCCACAGGGTTCAATTCTCGGGTCGACTCTTTTCTCTGTATATATCAATGATGTTGCTCTTGCTGCGGGCGATTCCCTGATCCACCTCTACGCAGACGACACCATTGTATACACTTTCGGCCCGTCATTGGACACTGTGCTATCTAACCTCCAATCAAGCTTCAATGCCATACAACACTCCTTCCGTGGCCTCCAACTGCTCTTAAACGCTAGTAAAACCAAATGCATGCTTTTCAACCGATCGCTGCCTGCACCCGCATGCCCGACTAGCATCACCACACTGGATGGCTCCGACCTTGAATATGTGGACACCTATAAGTACCTAGGTGTCTGGCTAGACTTCAAACTCTCCTTCCAGACCCATATCAAACATCTCCAATCGAAAATCAAATCAAGAATCGGCTTTCTATTCCGCAACAAAGCCTCCTTCACTCACGCTGCCAAGCTTACCCTAGTAAAACTGACTATCCTACCGATCCTCGACTTCGGCGACGTCATCTACAAAATTGCTTCCAACACTCTACTCAGCAAACTGGATGCAGTTTATCACAGTGCCATCCGTTTTGTCACTAAAGCACCTTATACTACCCACCACTGCGACTTGTATGCTCTAGTCGGTTGGCCCTCGCTACATATTCGTCGCCAGACCCACTGGCTTCAGGTCATCTACAAGGCCATGCTAGGCAAAGCTCCGCCTTATCTCAGCTCACTGGTCACGATGGCAACACCCATCCGTAGCACGCGCTCCAGCAGGTGTATCTCATTGATCATCCCTAAAGCCAACACCTCATTCGGCCGCCTTTCGTTCCAATACTCTGCTGCCTGTGACTGGAACGATTTGCAAAAATCGCTGAAGTTGGAGACTTTTATCTCCCTCACCAACTTCAAACATCAGCTAGCTTAGCAGCTAACCGATCGCTGCAGCTGTATATAATCTATTGGTAAATAGCACACCCATTTTCACCTACCTCATCCCCACAGTTTTTATTTATTTACTTTTCTGCTCTTTTGCACACCAATATCTCTACCTGTACATGATCATTTATCACTCCAGTGTTAATCTGCAATATTGTAATTATTCGCCTACCTCCTCATGCCTTTTGCACACATTGTATATAGACTCCCCTTTTTTTCTCTGTGTTATTGACTTGTTAATTGTTTACTCCATGTGTACCTCTGTGTTGTCTGTTCACACTGCTATGCTTTATCTTGGCCAGGTCGCAGTTGCAAATGAGAACCTGTTCTCAACTAGCCTACCTGGTTAAATAAAGGTGAAATAAAAAAAATAAAAAAAATAAAAAAATATCTGCAATTTGCACTGTGCCCTAGCGATCAAATAAATGATGGTTCTCGTGCACAGGTGTTAGCTCCAACAGTGCCGTAGAATGTCTTGCAAATACAAAACAACAATAAATCAATAAATAACAATCCAAAGTAGGTGTATACTGTATATTAGAGTGAGCATGTGTGAGAATCCAGAATATAAATATGTGGGGTGTATAGAGCCCCACAGTGGAGGTGTCATAATACCCATAAAACTTAGTGGTCAAACAGGGAAATGGTTCCAATGGTATTTTCTAACCACTATTTTTTCCCCATAGGGGATTTGACAAATTCTTAATTCTTTAGAGTCAAAGATGTGGAGGGAGGCACCATCATTTCCACAGAGTGGTCATAATAGTTTGTAGGTCAAACCACAGGAGAGCCCTGGTATAGACAGTATATCATTTGGGAAATAAAATGGTATGCACAGTATATACTACTGTACGTACACAGTGCGTAAACAACATTATATGAGCAGAATATGAGGTGACCAGCATTCAAATACGTGGCATTAGTCTCCAGGTGCAGGGCTGAGTACCGGGTAGCCGGCTAGTGATGGCTGTTCAACAGTCTGATGACCTGGTGACAGAAGCCATTTCTCAGTCTCTCGGTCCAGGCTCTGATGCACCTTATATCTATCTGTCTTCTAGAGGGTAGCAGAGTGAACAACAGACCATGGTTCAGGTGGATGAGGTCCTTAATGCATTTCTTGGCCTTCCTTCGACACAGAGTTCTATAAATTTCCTGGATGGCAGGCAGCGTGCCCCTGGTGATGCGCTGGGTTTCTGCTCCACCCTCAGGAGAGTCATGCGCAGGTGTGTAGTGCTGGGGGCGTACGAGGTGAGGCACTCCCTCACTTTTTTCAATTTGAGAATACACAAAAAATGTATTCTGATCAATTCTAACTAAATTATATTTAATTACCACAAAAATTCCATGAACAATGATTGATTGACAAACCAAATAAATATGTAGGCTACAGCAGCCTGCAGGTAGGTAATTGGGGGTTTCTTCCCTGTCTTCTCTCTGGTGGTGGAGAATGATGAAGAACTGAAGGCTACACTGTGGGGGCCTGTTAGAGGCTTGGCCAATCAGAACGTAAAAAAAATAACAATCGAAAAATAACAATCGAAATTTACCTTGATGTTCATAAAACACCACCAACCCCAATCTTGTGCAGTGGAACCCAAAACGATGTGACCACTTGGTTACTGCGACACCCTCCTGCCGA
The DNA here is from genome assembly GCF_021184085.1 of Oncorhynchus gorbuscha. Taxonomy (NCBI): domain Eukaryota; kingdom Metazoa; phylum Chordata; class Actinopteri; order Salmoniformes; family Salmonidae; genus Oncorhynchus; species Oncorhynchus gorbuscha. Next base: position 21,999,493 of record NC_060184.1, on the reverse strand, counting down.
GGACACCCAAAACAGAGGAGCCACTGTAAAGCCCAAGAGACTTTAGCGCTGTTCTTTTATAACCACGAAGGGAGCTCCAGTCATTTAAAACAACATTCATCAAGTTCTGTTACCTATGCTTAATAGTCCTACTCAATATTCCTACTTATTATTATTATTACAAATGAAAGATTATCACTTCTCACAATGATGCTAGTTTAGGAAAGTTAGATCAAAGTTGTCTTTGTGCTTGTCTCCACCCCCCTCCAGGTGTCGCCCACCTTCCCCATTATCTCCAGTGTATTTATACCGGTGTTCTCCGTTTTGTCTGTTGCCAATTTGTTTTGTCTTGTCAAGCCTACCAGCAGTTTACCCATGCTCCTCTCTTTCTCTAGTTCCTGTTTTCTAGTTTTCGGTTTTGACCATTCTGTCTGCCCTGAGCCTGTCTAATGTTCTGTACCTTGTCACACCACCCTGGAATACTGACCTCTGCCTGCCCTGACCCTGAGCCTGCCTGCCGTTCTGTACCTTTCGGACTCTACCTCTGGATTACTGACTCATGCCTGCCCTTGACCTGTCTTTCGCCTGCCCCCCTGTTTTTGTAATAAACTTTTGTTACTTCAAGACTTTCTGTATCTGGGTCTTCTCCTGAGCTTTGACAGTTACACCAAAAACACTTCATTTCTAATGAGATTTTAGGATAGTTAGCTGAAGCTGAATATCAATATTTTTTTAATCATGAGCCAAAACTCAACAGAGCCACTAGGCAGGATATATGCTTTGATTGAAACAAAATACAATAAAGGCTAATAGTTTGTTAACACCATCTGCTCTAAGTCACTCACAAAACAGTAATTCAAGAAGATCAAAATGCATAGGCTATTCCTATAAAACACAATGAGATAAATCAAATGATCATTCACGATTGACAGTGATGATTGCCTGTTTTGAAATTAGGCAGCATAACTGGGTGTTTGAGGGTATTAAAAATATAACATTTTCTTGAGACAATATGTGTGTGCATAGGCAGACGTTGCAATTGGAGGATGCATTTTATGCATATTCTACACTGAACAAAAATATAAACACAACATGCAACAAATTCAAAGATTTTACTACGTTACAGTTCATATAAGGAAATCAGTCAATTGAATTAAAATCCTTAGGCCTAATCTAGGGATTTCACATGACTGGGAATACGGATATGCATCTGTTGGTCACAGATACCAAAAAAAAAAGGTAGACGCGTGGATCAGAAAACCAGTGAGTATCTGGTGTGACCACCATTTGCCTCATGCAGCGCATATATCAGGCTGTTGATTCTGGCCTGTGGAATGTGGTCCCACTCCTCTTCAATGGCTGTGCGAAGAGGCAGGATATTGGCGGGAACTGGAACATGCCGTCTTACACGTTGATCCAGAGCATCCCAAACATGCTCAATGGGAGACATATCTGGTGAGTATGCAGGCCATGTAAAAACTGGAATATTTTCGGTTTCCAGGAATTGTGTACAAATCCTTGCGCATGAGGCCGTACATTATCATGCGGATAAACGGCACGACAATGGGCCTCAGGACCTCGTCACGGTATCTCTGTGCATTCAGATTGACATCAATAAAATGCAATTATGTTCGTTGTCCGTAGTTTATGCCTGCCTATAGCATAATCCCACCGCTACCATGGGCACTTTGTTCACAAGTTGACATCTGCAAACCGCTCGCCCACATACACATGGTCTGAAGTTGTGAGGCCGGTTGGATGTACTGACAAATTCCTTAAAACGACGTTGGAGGCGGCATATGGCAGAGAAATTAACATTTTATTATCTGGCAACAGCTAAGGTGGACATTCCTGCAGTCAGCATGCCAATTGCACTCTCCATCAAAACCTGAGACATATGTGGCATTGTATTGTGTGACAAAACTGCACATTTTAGAGTGGCCTTTTATTGCCTCCAGAACAAGGTGCACCTGTGTAATGATCATGCTGTGTAATCAGCTCTTGATATGCCACACCTGTTAGGTGGATGGATTATTTTGTCAAAGGATAAATGCTCACTAACAGGTATGTAAACAAATTAAGCTTTTAGTGTGTATGGAACATTTCTGGGATATTTTGTTTCAGCTCATGAAACATGGGACCAACACTTTACATGTTGCATTCATATTTTTGTTCAGTGTCGTTTTTGTTCAGTGTATTTTTGAACAAAGTTGAAATGTACTTTTTAGTGAAAAGTGTAAGAATAGGTGAAATAGGTGAAATCAGTCATTGACACACACATGGTGGCATAGCAGAAACATCGGAATGAGTTCAAATCCCAGGTGAGGACATATTAAATAATACTTGCTGTATGCATAAACATACACAATGGAATCATGCATGTCAACTATGTAAGTTGATGCCGACAGCCTCGTATAGGGCTACCTGATCAGAGGATCTCCCCCTGGAGACGAAGCCATTCCCCAAACTATTTAATAAAATATAACGATAGGTTTTTATTCAGTTAAGCCTGTACTCGATTGAAATGTAAGTCATTTAAGTTAAATCAGGAAGGTGGATCTGAATGCTTGTTTAACTTCATCCAGTAAGCATAATATAATTCACTTTTTTTCCTATTCTACGGGAATAGTGGGAATGAATAGAAACATATCATCAGCATAGCACCTTGTTTCTTTTCCTCTTAGCCATGTTTGGAATGTCATTCACCTATTTACCTTATAGCCAATAAGCACGGCACAATAATGCACATTTCCCACGCTTGCTGTTTAAACTATGGGCTCACTCTTGTAATGATCGCCTTCCTCTCTCTCAACCAATGGGCATAAATCTTGGGATGTATTTATATATTAACTTACCCTTGTTCTCTCACTTACTGTTTTTCAGAAAAAGTTTTCGACAACCATCCACATCCCCATCACCACCAGCTATAATAACCTTTAGGCTCATCGGTGAAACTCCTTTCCACCAGTGGGGATGTTTCGATGTCAGCAGCCCCGCATAGGGCTACCTGCCATCACATCATCTGGCTCCGAGGATCATCTGTCAGAGAACAGGCCATTCCCCAAACTATTTAATAAAATGTCATATTGCATTCCATCTTTGTTCATTCAGTTAAGCCTGTACTCAACTGAAGTGGGTCTAGGGTGTCGGGCAAGGTGGAGGTGACATGGTCCTTGACGAGCCTCTCAAAGCATTTCATGATGACAGAGGTGAGTGCTACGGGGCGATAGTCATTTAGTTCAGTTACCTTAGCTTGCTTGGGTACAGGAAGAATGGTAGACATATTGAAGCAAGTGGGGACAACAGACTGGGATAGGGAGATGTTGAATATATCTATTAACACTCCAGCCAGCTGGTCTGTGCATGCACTTAGTATGCGGCTTGGCTTGCCGTCCAGGGCCAGCAGCCTTGAGATGGTTAACACGCTTAAAAGTACTGCTCACGTCAGCAACAGAGACCACATGCGTTTCGTGTCTAAGCTATGTTGTTTTATTCATATGTACAGTGGGGCAAAAAAGTATTTAGTCAGCCACCAATTGTGCAAGTTCTCCCACTTAAAAAGATGAGAGAGGCCTGTAACATTGATCATAGGTACACTTCAACTATGACAGACAAAATTAGGGAAATAAATCCAGAAAATCACATTGTAGCATTGTTTATGAATTTATTTGCAAATTATGGTAGAAAATAAGTATTTGGTCACCTACAAACAAGCAAGATTTCTGGCTCTCACAGACCTGTAACTTCTTCTTTAAGAGGCTCCTCTGTCCTCCACTCGTTACCTGTATTAATGGCACCTGTTTGAACTTGTTATCAGTATAAAAGACACCTGTCCACAACCTCAAACAGTCACATTCCAAACTCTACTATGGACAAGACCAAGGACAGGGAAGACTGAATCTGCAATAGGTAAACAGCTTGGTTTGAAGAAATCAACTGTGGGAGCAATTATTAGGAAATGGATGATATACAAGACCACTGATAATCTCCCTCGATCTGGGGCTCAAATCAAGATCTCACCCCGTGGGGTCAAAATGATCACAAGAACGGTGAGCAAAAATCCCAGAACCACACGGGGGGACCTAGTGAATGACCTGCAGAGAGCTGGGACCAAAGTAACAAAGCCTACCATCAGTAACACACTACGCCGCCAGGGACTCAAATCCTGCAGTGCCAGACATGTCCCCCTGCTTAAGCCAATTCAAACTCATCGTGTTTGGAGGACAAAGAATGCTGAGTTGCATCCAAAGAACACCATACCTACTGTGAAGCATGGGGTGGAAACATCATGCTTTGGGGCTGTTTTTCTGCAAAGGGACCAGGACGACTGATCCATGTAAAGGAAAGAATGAATGGGGTCATTTATCGTGAGATTTTGAGTGAAAACCTCCTTCCATCAGCAAGGGCATTGAAGATGAAACGTGGCTGGGTCTTTCAGCATGACAATGATCCCAAACTCACCGCCTGGGCAACGAAGGAGTGGCTTCGTAAGAAGCATTTCAGGGTCCTGGAGTGGCCTAGCCAGTCTCCAGATCTCAACCCCATAGAAAAGATTTGGAGGGAGTTGTAAGTCCGTGTTGCCCAGCAACAGCCCTAAAACATCACTGCTCTAGAGGAGATCTGCATGGAGGAATGGTTCAAAATACCAACAACAGTGTGTGAAAATCTTGTGAAGACTTACAGAAAAAGTTTGACCTCTGTCATTGCCAACAAATGGTATATAACAAAATATTGCGATAAACTTTTGTTATTGACCAAATACTTATTTTCCACCATAATTTGCAAATAAATTCATAGAAAATCCTACAATGTGATTTTCTGGATTTTTGTGGGAGAACTTGTGGGAGAACTTGCACAATTGGTGGCTGACTAAATACATTTTTGCCCCACTGTATATGTTTATTCATATTCATATGCATAAGCATTCATAATCTCGTAAGCCTGTGAACTTGTTATCTTAATTAAGTGGAAAAATAGCACCAAAAGTTACAATAAATATTCACAAGGCAAGAATAGATGCCAACTTCAGCCTGAAATGTCCAAAAGATGCCAACAACTGAAATACTCTGGCTGCAGAGGTACTGGAGACAAGTGACTCACTGTTTTTCTATAGATAGCTGCCTTTTTTAGGGTAATATTACATATTCCCCTTAAAGCTAGTCCTCTGAACCCAACCTAATCTAGACTCCTCCATGCTGTACACTTTCCTTTGCACCACCAAACATTGAATTGAGGTAAATCATGATAATAATCATGAACCACATCTGTTGCAATGCATATTCATATTTCCCAATGCTGTTGAAAACATCTTTATGCTTTGCAGTAAATAATACATTTTATATCTGCAATATTGTGTGAGACAAAACAAATCAAAGACTATGTTTCCTTAAAACGTCTTTGGGATAGGGGACAGCGTTTTCACTTTTGGATGAATAGCATGCCCAGAGTAAACTGCCTCCTACTCAGTCCCATATGCTAATATATGCATATTATTATCTGTATTGGATATTAAACACTCTGAAGTTTCTAAAACTGTTTGAATGATGTCTGTGAGTATAACAGAACTCATATGGATGGCTAAAACCTGAGAAAAATCCAAACAGGAAGTGGGAAATCTGAGGTTTGTAGTTTTTGAACTCAGCCCCTATCGAATACACAGTGGCATATGGGTCATTTTGCACGTTTTGCATGCTTTAGAATGTTGTTTCAGGCTTCTACTGTGAAGGGGGGCCGGATGAGAGAGGATTGAGTCAGAGGTCTGGCAGCAGCCTCGATCTCAGTCACGCGCATTTCACATGAGAAGTAGCTCTCGTTCCATTGCTTTTCTACAGACAATGGAATTCTCCAGTTGGAACATTATTGAACATTTATGATAAAAACATCCTAAAGATTGATTCTATACTTAGAATTCTATACTTATACTTTGACTCGTTTCTACGACCTGTAATATAACATTTGAACTTTTCGTTCGACGTTCGGCTGGACCTGAACGCACGTTTGGTTTGTTTACGAAACGCCCTAACAAAAGAAGCTATTTGGACATAAATGATGGACTTTATGGAACAAATCAAACATTTATTGTCGAACTGGGATTCCTGGGAGTGCATTCTGATGAAGATCATCAAAGGTAAGTGAATATTTATAATGCTATTTCTGACTAATGTTTGCGCAACATGGCAGATATTTCTTTTGGCTGTTTTGGGCTCTGAGCGCCGTACTCAGATTATGCTTTTTCCGCAAAGTTTTTTTGAAATCTGAGACAGCGGTTGCATTAAGGAGACGTTTATCTATAGTTCCATGTATAACACGTGTATTTTCATCAACATTTATAATGAGTATTTCTGTAAATTGATGTGGCTCTCTGCAAAATCACTGCATGTTTTGGAACTACTGAACATAACACACCAATGTAAAAATGAGATTTTTGGAAATATAAATATGAACGTTACCGAACAAAACATATATGTATTGTGTAACATGAAGTCCTATTAGTGTCATCTGGTGAAGATCATCAAAGTTTGGTGATTAATTTTATCTCTATTTGTGCTTTTTGTGACTCCTTTCTTTGGCTGTAAAAATGTCTGGGTTTTTCTGTGACTTGGTGGTGACCTAACATAATCGTTTGTGGATCTTTAGCTGTAAAGCATTTTTAAAATCAGACACTGTGGCTGGATTAACGAGACTTTTATCTTCAAAGTGGTGGCTAATACTTGTATGTTTGAGAAATTTGATTTATGAGATTTCTGATGATCTGTATTTGGCGCCCTACAATTTCATTGGCTGTTGGTGAGGGGTTCCGCTAGCGGAGGTTAACAAAGATTTCATCTTAGAGTTGTACTTTGAGGTGATTTAGAAGACTGGAGCAGAGACACAATGATCAAACAACAGTTGTCAGATGTTGTTCATGTAATAACAAATACTAGAAAATAAAAGATTGTGTTGAACCATGCAACAATTAAAGGTCTTTAGTTTCACTGCATGAAAATAGAACAAGTAAATGATGTTTCCATTCTTCAGCTGATTATTCGAACAAGGTGACAGGAGAAAAAAATTGCACCGTGTGACAGGATGTCAAAATTATTTGAAATGAGCTAAATAACAGATGTATAATATTCTGTTACTGAAGACTTCAACAAATCCAAAGTGGGTTTAGTGTACACTGAAAGTACAACTTGAGGCAGCAAATAACACCTGGGACACAAGTAGACAAGGCAGACTTAGTGTACTTCTCATTGTATTTATTTGTGAATCAATACAGGTGGAATAAAGGTTTCATCATTATTACACTGCAAAAATGGCAAGCTCTTTTCTCATTTACATTGCATTGCATAATTCTATACACAGCAGTCTCACTCAAGAAAGAAAAAGCATTATTAAATCAATAAAAGCAAAACATTTTCTCTTTAGGCTTCAGTAAAGCCCATTGAAAATAGAAATAGCATATTAAAGTCAACTTTTTCAAGGGCACTAAGTATGCTCTTTGAGATGATCAGCAATGTATCCATTCAATTATATTTAGTGATTGCTTTAAATGCAAGTTCTCAGTGCATTCGGAAAGTATTCATACCCCTTGACTTTTTCCACATTTTGTTACGTTACAGCCTTTTTCTATAATGGATTAGATAGTTTTTTTCCCCTTAATCAAAAACAAAAATCCAAGATGGCACAACAGTAAGATGTGTTTGTTTTCATCCCATGTAAATATTGTCTTTTTCAGTTTTTTTGTGTACATTTCAATCTCTTTTGTCCATTTTTAAAATAAATACATTCCTGCAACCCGCCTCACCCAATGTAGTACGGATCAGCAATTTTTTTTAGACCTTATAACTAGAACCGCCATCACAGGCTAGCCAGCTAATTAGCTACTAGCTATTTAGTCATTGTTAGCCTCTGCTAGCGGTCTTTACCTCTAGCTCGGACTCCTGCCGTTTTAGCCTGGATAGCCCGGATAATACCTGCCAGTCTGCACAGCGTGATACCAGTCCTGATCATATCGGACTGCTCTTTTCAACTACATCACCAGATTCCTGCCGCAAGCTCTGGAGCTACTGTTGCTAACACCCTTGTCCAGAAGCATGCGCCAGTTAGCCCCGAGCTAGGCCTGTCTCCCAGCTAGCAAACTAAGTACACCAACTACAACACTTCTCTTGCCAATTGGCCTGGACCCTTTGTCGACACGGAGCCGCACCGATCCATCATGACTTAGGAAGGACACCAAAAATCCAGATATTTCCATCCCTAACTATAACATTTTCTGACAAGATAGAACTGCCAAAGGGGGCGGAGTTTCATTCTACTGCAGAGATAGCCTGCAGAATTCTGTCATACTATCCAGGTCTGTGCCCAAAGAATTCAAGCTTCTACTTCTAAAAATCCACCTTTCCAGAAACAAGTCTCTCACCGTTTCCGCTTCAGCCCCAGCTGTGCCTGGACTATCAACAGCCCTGCACCCCCCCACAGTAACTTGCCCAAGCCTCCCTATTTCCCCTTAAGCCAAATCCAGATAGCTGATGTTCTGAAAGAATTGCAAAATCTGGACCCCCTACAACTCAGCTGGGCTAGACAATCTGGACCCTCTCTTTCTAAAATTATCCACTGCAATTGTTGCAACCCCTATTACTAGCCTGTTCAAACTCTCTTTCGTATCGTCTGAGATCCTCAAAGATTGGAAAGCTGCCGCAGTCATCCCCCTCTTCAAAGGGGGAGCCACTCTAGACCCAAACTGTTACAGACCTATATATATTCTACTCTGCCTTTCTAAGGTCTTCAAAAGCCAAGTTAACAAACAGATCATCAACCATTTAGAATCCCACTGTACCTCCGCTATACAATCTGGTTTCCGAGCTGGTCATGGGTGCACCTCAGCCACGCTCAAGGTACTAAACGATATCATAACCGCCTTCGATAAAAGACTACTGTGCAGCCGTATTCATCGACCTGGCCAAGGCTTGACACTGTGAATCACCACATTCTTATCGGCAGACTCAACAGCCTTGGTTTCTCAAATGACTGCCTCGCCTGGTTCACCAACTACTTCTCAGACAGAGTTCAGTATGTCAAATCTGAGGGCCTGTTGTCCAGACCTCTGGCAGTCTCTATGGGGGTGCCACAGGGTGAAATTCTCGGGCTGGGGCCTCCCAGGTGGCGCAGTGGTTAAGGGCGCTGTACTGCAGCGCCAGCTGTGGCACCAGAGACTCTGCGCTCGCGCCCAGGCTCTGTCGTAACCGGCCGCAAACGGGAGGTCCGTGGGGCGACGCACAATTGGCCTAGCTTTGCCCGGGTAAGGGAGGGGTTGGCCGTTTGGGATATCCTTGTTTCATCGCGCACCAGCGACTCCTGTGGTGGGCTGGGCGCAGTGCACGCTAACCAAGGTTGCCAGGTGCACAGTGTTTCCTCCGACATATTGGTGCGGCTGGCTTCCGGGTTGGATGCGCGCTGTGTTAAGAAGCAGTTCGGCTCGGTTGGGTTGTGTATCGGAGGACGCATGACTTTCAACCTTCGTCTCTCCCGAGCCCGTACGGGAGTTGTAGCGATGAGACAAGATAGTAGCTACTAAACAATTGGATACCATGAAATTCGGCAGAAAACAGGGAAAAAAAAACGTTATTCTCGGGCCGACTCTTTTCTCTGTGTACATCAATGATGTCGCTCTTGCTGCTGGTGATTCTCTGATCCACCTCTACGCAGACGACACCATTCTGTATACTTCTGGCCCTTCTTTGAATACTGTGTTAACTAACTTCCAGACAAGCTTCAATGCCATACAACTCTCCTTCCGTGGCCTCCAACTGCTCTTAAATGCAAGTAAAACTATATGCATGCTCTTCAACCGATCGCTGGCCGCACCCGCCCGCCCGTCCAGCATCACTACAGTTCTGACTTAGAATATGTGGACAACTACAAATACCTAGGTGTCTGGTTAGACTGTAAACTCTCCTTCCAGACTCACATTAAGCATCTCCAATCCAAAATGAAATCTAGAATCGGTTTCCTATTTCGCGACAAAGCATCCTTCTCTCAAGCTGCCAAACATACCCTCGTAAAACTGACTATCCTACCGGTCATTTACAAATTATTCTCCAACACTCTACTCAGCAAATTGGATGCAGTCTATCACAGTGACATCTGTTTTGTCACCAAAGCCCCATATACTACCCACCACTGTGACCTGTATGCTCTCGTTGGCTGGCTCTCGCTTCATATTCTTTGCCAAGCCCACTGGATCAAGGTCATCTATAAGTCTTTGCTGAGTAAAGCCCCGCCTTATCTCAGCTCACTGGTCACCATAGCAGCACCCACCCATAGCACCTGCTCCAGCAGGTATATTTCACTGGTCACCCCCAGAGCCAATTCTTTCTTTGGCTGCATTTCCTTCCAGTTCTCTGCTGCAAATGACTGGAGCGAATTGCAAAAATCACTGAAGCTGGAGACTCATATCTCCCTCACTAACTTTAAGCATCAGCTGTCAGAGCAGCTCAAAGATCATTGTACCTGTACATAGCCCATCTGTAAATAGCCCATCCAACTACCTCATCCGAAATATTGTTATTTTTGTTGTTGTTGCTCCTTTGGACCCAAGTATCTCGACATTCATCTTCTGCACACCTGTCACTCCAGTGTTATTTGCTAAATTACTTCGCCACAACGGCCTATTTATTGCCTTACCTCCCTAATCTTACCTCATTTGCACACACTGTATATAGATTTTTTCTATTGTTATTGACTGTAAAATGTGTTTATTCCATGTGTAACTCTGTGTTCTTGTTTGTGTCGCACTGCTTTGCTTTATCCTGGCCAGGTCGCAGATGTAAATGAGAAATTGTTCTCAACTGGCCTAGCTGGTTAAACCCTGTTTGGGATAGGGGGCAGCATTTTCACGTTCTGATGAAAAGCATACCCAGAGTAAACTGCCTGCTACTCAGGCCCAGAAGTTAATATATGCATATTATTAGTAGATTTGGATAGGGAACACTCTGAAGTTTCTAAAACTGTTTGAATGATGTCTGTGAGTATAACAGAACTCATATAGCAGGCAAAAACTTGATAAAAATCCAACCAGGAAGTGGGAAATCTGAGGTTAGTAGTCTTTCAACTCATTGCCTATCGAATATACAGTGTCTATGGGGTCATATTGCACTTCCTAAGGCTTCCACTAGATGTCAACAGTCTTTAGAACCTTGTTTGAGGTTTCTACTGTGAAGGAGGAGAGAATGAGAGCCGATTGAGCCAGAGGTCTGGCAGAAGGCCATGATCACACGTGCACCCGTGAGAGGTAGCTGCGTTCCATTGCATTTCTAAAGACAAAGGAATTCTCCGGTTGAAACATTATTGAAGATTTACGTTAAAAACATCCTAAAGATTGATTCTATACATCTTTTGAAATGTTTCTACGAACTGTAATATAACCTTTTGAACTTTTCGTCTGAACTTCCGCCTGGACTTGCCCGCGCCTCGTGAGTTTGTATTTGTGAACTAAACGTGCTAACAAAAAGAGGTATTTGGACATAAATGATGGACTTTATCGAACAAAACAAACATTTGTTGTGGAACTGGGATTCTTGGGAGTGCATTCTGATGAAGATCATCAAATGTAAGTAAATATTTATAACACTATTTCTGACTTTTACTGACTCCACAACATGGTGGGTATCTGTATGGCTTGTTTTTGTGTCCCAGCGCTGGACTCAGATTATTGCATGGTTTTCTTTTTCCGTAAAGATTTTTTGAAATCTGATACAGCGGTTGCATTAAGGAGATGTTTATCTAAAGTTCCATGCATAACACTTGTATCTTTTATCAAAGGTTATGATGAGTATTTCTGTAAATTGATGTGGCTCTCTGCAAATTCGGCAGATGTTTTCGAGGCACAACATTACTGAACACAACGTGCCAATGTAAAATGAGATTTTTGGATATAAATATGAACTTTATCGAACAAAACATACATGTTTTGTGTAACATGAAGTTCTATGAGTGCCATCTGATGAAGATCAAAGGTTAGTGATTAATTTGATCTCTATTTCTGCTTTTTGTGACTCCTTTCTTTGGCTGGAAAATGGCTGTATGTGTTTTTGTGACTAGGCTCTGACCTAACATAATCATATGGTGTGCTTTCGCTGTAAGGCCTTTTTGAAATCGGACACGATGGGTAGATTAACAAAAAAGTTCAGCTTTAATTTGTTGTATTGCACACGTTAATGTATGAAAGTTAAATATTTCTGAAAAATATTTTTGAATTTTGCGCTCTACCTTTTCAGCGGATGATGTCAGAGGATGTTGCCCTAATAAGTTTTAAGTAAAGTAGAAATAAAAAATCTACGCACAATACCCCACAATGACAAAGCAAAAACAGGTTTTTAGACATTTTTGCAAATGTATAATAAAACAACAAGTCAAATATAACATTTACATAAGTATTCAGACCCTTTACTCAGTACTTTGTTAAAGCACCTTTGGCAGTGATTACAGCCAGTCTTATTGGGTATAAAGCTACAAGCTTGGCACACCTGTATTTGGGAAGTTCATCACATTCTTCTCTGCAGATCCTCTCAAGCGCTGTCAGATTGGATGGGGAGCGTCACTGCATAGCTATTTTCAGGTCTCGGGTTCAAGTCCGGGCTCTGGCAGGGCCACTCAAGGACATTCAGAGACTTGTCCCGAAGCCAGTCCTGCGTTGTCTTGGCTGTGTGCTTAGGATTGTTGTCCTGTTGGAAGGTGAACATTCACTCCAGTCTGAGGTCCTGAGCACTCTGGAGCAGGTGTTCATCAAGGATCTCTCTGTACTTTGCTCTTTTCATCTTTCCCTCAATCCTGACTAGCCTCCCATTCCCTGACACTGAAAAACATCCCCACAGCATGATGCTGCCACCACACTGCATGACCGTAGGGATGGTGCCAGGTTCCTGCAGAATGTGATTCTTGGCATTCAGGCCAAAGAGTTCAATCTTAGTTTCATCAGAACAGAGAAGCTTGCTTCCCATTGTCTGAGTGTCCTTTAGGTACCTTCTGGCAATCTCCAAACGGGCTGTCATGTGCCTTTTACTGAGAAGTGGCTTCCGTTTGGCCACTCTACCATAAAGGCCTGATTGGTGGAGTTCTGCAGAGATGGTGGTCCTTCTGGAAGGGTCTCCCATCTCCACAGAGGAACTCTGGAGCTCTGTCAGAGTGACCATCAGTTTCTTGGTCACATCCCTGACCAAGGCACTTCTCCCCGTTTGCTCAGTTTGGTCAGGCGACCAGCTCTAGGAAGAGTCTTAGTGGTTCCAAACTTCTTCCATTTAAGAATGATGGAGGCCACTGTGTTCTTGGGGAACTTCAATTTTGCATAAATGTTTTGGTAACCTTCCCCAGATCTGTGCCTAGACACAATTCCTTCGACCTCATGGCTTGGTTTTTTGCTCTGACATGCACTGTCAACTGTGGGACCTTATATGGACAGATGTGTGCCTTTCCATATCATGTCCAATCAATTGGACTCAAATCAAGTTGTAGAAACATCTCAAGGATGATCAATGGAAACAGGATGCACCTGAGCTCAATTTTGAGTCTCATAGTAAAGGGTCTGAATACTTATGTAAATAAAGTATCAGTTTTTTTGTTGTTTTTTAAAAACATTTGCAAACATTTGTAAAAACCTGTTTTCAATTTGTCATTATGAGGTATTGTGTGTAGATTGACGAGGAATCTACACTCAATCATACATTTTAGATTAAGGCTGTAACGTAACATAATGTGGAAAAAGTCAAGGGGTCTGAATACCACCCGAATGCACTGTAAATAAACAAGTGAACAACAGTCCACGTAAAGAAATACAATTGTCTATATGGACTTTTAGATTTAATTCATTCAACCAAACCCCTACCCTGGGGTTAGTACCTTAAAGTAAACAGACACTTGTCACTGCTTCATAGGGCCTGAACAGTACTGATGAGGAGATGACTGTACAATACACTGGAGAAACCAGACCAAGGTGACCCATGTTGGTCTTTATACAGGTACTGTATATGGCTATCCATAAAGCATAATAGGTGGGTGCATTTAGGTGGGTGCATTTACCAAAAGGGAAATTAAATGCAGGGCCTGATGTCTTGTTTTACAGTATGGTTCCTGTTGGTTTGGTGAATTAATAAAAAATCCCTCTCACCTCTCAGTTATACAGCCTTGTCCTCCAGCACCACCAGCACCACCACCCCAGCAGCCAGACAGAAGTAACAAGGATTATTTTTAAAGCATGAGGACTTTCTAATGAATGTATTAATTTCTCTGTGCAACTCACCTGGGGAATCACTGAGCTTCCATTCTCAGTTAGAATCTCTCTGACCTGCATGACATCAGCATCCCAGAGACTGGAACAGCTAAAGCCCTGTGCAGATGGGACTTTCTACATGATGGAAATGTCAGAGTTGCTGATTGTGATGCACGAAAGGAAATCTGACGCATTTGCACTACATTTCCAGTTTTAGTTTTTAGGTAGAACGAGCATACTCGTGGCACCACCCCAACACTAATATAAAAAGAGCCTATACTGTACAATAATATTACACATAATAGAGCTGATGATTGAAAATGACATTTCTCCAATGAGTCAATCACGTTGGATATTCGCAGTACGCAATATGGCTGTCTTAAAAAAAATAACTTGTGCAATTCACATGTGCATTCAGTTTGCTTCCTCTGGGAAAAAGAATGGTTCTTTGTGCTTCACATCCTTATCTGTAGACTTCCTTCTCCTGGCTCTGCTCTGCTCAGGGTAAAAATAGTGGCCTCCGACCTTCGTTAGAGCTCATTACATGCCGATTCCTCTGCCGTCTTGAACATCAAGATTGAGTTGTAGATTTTTATGGCTGGACCCAGCTTGATACTCATGATCCTCACTAGGTCAACCTGAGTCAACAGAAGGAAGGCTTCACCATCTATTTGCTGGACAAAAACATATGAGGGAGGGAAGAGTTAGAGAAGTCTCACGTTTGAAAATGTCCACCATCAAAGTGCTTTCCTAATAAACCTTTTTGCCCAAGGAATGTGTTTCACTTTCAACCTCCAAAAACAGGCAGCTTAGACATAGTGGTGCATAAAGAATTAACTTCAAAGCCAAGGGTTTTTAAAGATTCTTCACCATACAAATGACCATGGCTCATTAGGGGGGTGTTATTCAGGGATTGAGTCATATTCTACATTTAACAAGCAGTCGTAATATCTTCCGCTATTAACGCTGACAGAATGGCATAATAACGATGCTCTTGTTTTGGGATAACCTATGCATCCTTCATTCCTCCCATCCTATAGGGAGACCGATATATTCAAACAGTGCCTTAGATGAGCTGGTTTGCGCATGTAGGAGTGGTACTTGTGTTGCCTCTCCTCCCACAGACACTTACGTAAAACCCTCTTGTTCATTGTTCATACTTCCCGCAGCCGTTGGATAGGCACATAATTGACTTTTACTTGCCCACTGTAACATATGATTAGCCTAGGGTACTCAATCTTGTAGGCCGCTATAGTTTTATAATGGGCTGCAAAATAGTGGTTTTGTGCCGAATTTGGAGAGCAGTTTGACATGGGACATACACACGCATAGTCCACATTATCTTGGGATCCTGGAGACTGGGTTTTATTGGGTTCGCTCATGTAGCCAACTAGCGTATAGTTGTTAGAAGGATAGTTGCCATAAGGGCGAAATACTACTGTTAGTAAAGCACCATGGATAAGGTCATTAATAGTTATGTAAAAACATTTTAGCAAAATGTTCGCCTAGGGTACGCAGCAGAACGTTGTAGCGAATCCGGAGCGCAGACTGACTTTTTTGTTTGTGATCATAACACTCCATGGTCGTTAGAAGAGTGTACACCTATAGTATGAAATTGACAGGGGGAAAGTTGGTCTGTGTGTGTGTGTGTGTGTGTGTGTGTGTGTGTGTGTGTGTGTGTGTGTGTGTGTGTGTGTGTGTGTGTGTGTGTGTGTGTGTGTGTGTGTGTGTGTGTGTGTGTGTGTGTGTGTGTGTGTGTGTGTGTGTGTGCAAGCTAATAGTTCATGTGCAGTGACGCCTGTTTGAATGAGTGTTTTTAGTCATTAGATTGATAGCCATTAGTTTGTTTTGCCCCTAGTTTGTACCACCCACACACACACACCCCCCCACACACCTGCATACACACACAACCCGCCCGTCTCTGTATGTAACAACGGTTCCTCCTTCTGAAAATAATCTGTGGCACAACTTTTTCCAGGTCCTAATACTTATAATAATATGGTAATTATGTGCTTCTTACTAAAGCCAATTCTAAAGTATAGTTTCACCAGGTCATCTACAGTAACCAACACATTTCAATGGTGGCGTGCACAGCATTAGGGAGCCAGGGAGACATGCACTTTAACAAATCCCCTACGTTAATCTTGAAATATAACAGACTTTATTCTAAAAATGTTTACTTTATTTGCAAAATATTTGCACCTTATTCATAAAATATTAGCACTTATTTTAATGTACTAGCATGCAAAAAATAATATTTCAAGTACCATCACCATCACTGTTTATTTGATTAATATTGTGATGCTCCAAATTGAATACAGTTCAACTCTATATCTGACATGGTACAGGTGTCTTATTTTTTAAGCTCATAACCGTGTGTGTGAGGTGTGTACTTTTGTTTCAAAGTAGATTTATTTAGGACTACCAAGAAACACTCTGTGTGACGCTGATTTAGCCCACTGCAGTAAAAGTTTCAACTCTGAGGCAGACACAGATGTGGAGACCACAGAGCGATAATGTGGAGGTAATGCATCTGATGAAACACAAATGGGATCTTTATAATCCCACAAGCAGACAGTAAATGGGAAGTCCTTTTCCCAGAAGTGTGTGTGTGTGTATCAGTGGTCAGTGAGCTAAAAGCTGTAGTGTACTGAAACTGTACCTCATCTCTGAAAGTGTGCACGTGTTCGTTACAGCCTGGAAGACCTTGAATGAACTCAATCACCTGTAACACATTGAACATCATGGTTAGTACAGTTATCCAAATTACCCAGACAGTTATTTAGACTGCAAGAAACAATGTAAGTTATCCAGTACCTCCTCCACTGTCCACACAGCCACTTTGCTTGAAGTGATGCCAGCCACGGTGGGTAGCAGCTTGCTGTGCTGGTCCCAGCAGAAAGGAGAGCTGCTGGGGGATGGCGAGGTGCATGGCATGAACACTGACTGGTGAAGGGCTTCCTGTAGTGTCAGCTCTACTGTATGGAAGACAAGAAAATAAACATACAAAACCTTGAATTAATTAACTTAATTTTAAACAACAAGGGATCTGTTGCTGTGGCTACCTGTAGAAGAACTGCTTGATATTAAATCAGCAAGGGATCTGTTGCTGTGGCTACCTGTAGATGAACTGCTTGATATTAAATTAGCAAGGGATCTGTTGCTGTGGCTACCTGTAGATGAACTGCTTGATATTAAATTAGCAAGGGATCTGTTGCTGTGGCTACCTGTAGATGAACTGTTTGATATTAAATCAGCAAGGGATCTGTTGCTGTGGCTACCTGTAGATGAACTGCTTGATATTAAATCAGCAAGGGATCTGTTGCTGTGGCTACCTGTAGATGAACTGCTTGATATTAAATCAGCAAGGGATCTGTTGCTGTGGCTACCTGTAGATGAACTGCTTGATATTAAATCAGCAAGGGATCTGTTGCTGTGGCTACCTGTAGATGAACTGCTTGATATTAAATCAGCAAGTGATCTGATGGAAGTATCTAGAAATGCTAGTAGAAACAGAACGCAGATGCTTGACGCTCACTCCTAACCATATTAGGATCCAGGGGCAACCAGTCTAATCAGATAGTGAGTTAATGCTGACTGTTACTTTGCTCCAGGCATAAACACATCTTTGAGCATCTTCCAAAGATTATTTCCTAAAATGTATAATTGGTAGTGACAATTCAAGTGAAGCAAAATATTTGGATGTTTTGAGAGTAATTCTATAGTTTGATGGAAAATAAAGATAAATGTTGCCCCGGGAGGAACGCATCTACTGTAGCAAGAGAGGGAGGACCACTTAGAAAGGTTTCAGCCAATAGCAAAGGCCACAGTCACAAACGGATGGGTCATAACTCTTAGTACAAATTGAATGACAGTTGTGACACAGCAACTTCATGTTACTTTACTTTGGTGGATGGAGAAAACTAACAACAAAGCACTCAAGGACAATATTATTCATGTTTCAGGGAAATGGGAAGTATTTTTTGGAAGAGTCTTCTCTTGCCATTCTGCTAAGTAAATACCTTTGGGACATGTGGTGTTATATATGAAAATGCATGTTAGAGAATGACCACTACTCATTAAATCTATAATAAAATGTAATTAAATTATATTGTATGCTCCAAAAAATTGGGAATTATTTTGTATTTTATTTTATATTAATACAATTGCTCAGATAAAGAGATTCTGTATAACAAGTAATACTATTTTCTCAAAAGGTAGGGCTCAAAATTATTGACACCCCTGTTTTCAATACTTCACCTTGCGAGGATAACGGCACTGAGCCTTTTTCTAAATTGTTTTATGAGTTGGAGAACACATTGGAAAGGATCTTAGCAGTGGCGGCTCAACCATTAAGGCGTTAGGGACGGCACCCCACTTGTGATAAACTGTTAACAAATATATTATATCATTCATGGATTATATTTTAAAATGCTGATAAAAGTGTGGTAAACATTTACATTTTCCGGATTCAAAATGATATTGATTAACAAAAGGCTAAGCTTGAGAGCAAATATATTTATTTCATTTCATTTGCGATTTTCATGAATAGTTAATGTTGTGTTATGGTAATGAGCTTGAGACTATAAATAGGATCCCGGATACGGGATTGCTCGTCGCAACAGGTTAAAACAAGCTGTTCAGTTACCTACTAGTCAGCCTCTCAGTAGTGCTGAGTGATTAGTGCTTTTTGTGGTAGGTACGGTTTTGATTAGGTTATTTGTTAAATAATCAGGTTTTAGATTTTTCTTTATACATTAAATGCATTATGAAATAAAGCTTTTTAATAGAAATTCCAAACCCCGAAATAGTGAGAATTCAATTTTGCAATGTCTCTTTCAGGTCCACTTTTGGTAGACATAAATAGAAAAATAGGAAATTATTATGAAATACTAAAATATTTCAGTTGTGTATATTACTTAGTTGTTATTTAATAACTTAATTATTTTTCATTTGTTAAAGTCATCATCACATCATCTTTAGTCATCCTATTTAGCTAGCCTGCCTAAGTACTGTAGCCTTCATACAGTATGCTACAGCACTGTCTGATTAAATAATTGTACTCGTTTTTCAAAGTAGATAAGGCATACTTTCACAAACTGTCTCTGTCCCTCTCTTTGTTGTGTTCTGTACATTCATCTATCGTGCAGTCTGTGTGGAGATCTAACCTAACGTAGCAGGCGTAAAAGTGTATCCATCCAGAGATCTACAGTACCAGTCAAAAGTTTGGACACACCTACTCATTCAAGGGTTTTTCTTTATTTTCACTATTTTCTACAATGTAGAATAATAGTGAAGACATCAAAACTATGAAACGACACATATGGAATCATGTAGTAACCAAAAAAGTGTTACAAAAATCCACCCTTTGTCTTGATGACAGCTTTGCACACTTTTGGCATTCTCTCAAACAGCTTCACCTGGAATGCTTTTCCAACAGTCTTGAAGGAATTCTCACATATGCTGAGCACTTGTTGGCTGATACAGGAATGAGTAGAAGTGTCCAAACTTTTGACTGGCATTGTATATATAATGACGAGATGCTCATGTCTCCGGGACCTAACAATGGGGGTCGTTGTCGAACTAGGTTGAATATTTGCTTAAATGAAAATGACAACTCTCTTAAGCCCAGCATCCCACAAAATTCTTGCCTTGATTTCAGTTGTAAATTATTTAAATTCTCTCTAGCGAAACGCTGCATTGGGCTCACAAGAACCCCTGAACTAAATGGAATTAAAGAAATTGAACCAACATTGGCCAATTAGGTATTTAAACCCGGAGAAAATAAATGTTGGTTAATCACTCAGCACTACCCCTCAGTGATTCTGCCAGCAGCAACAGCTCCGCGTGCGCATAGGCCCGGCGAACATTGTTTAGATTGTTTTACCAGCCATTTGCTATGAGGGGGAACTGCCCCAATGAAATTGCAGGATTTCTAAATGTGTACATAAATTATAACAGCACAAAGTAAATGGATCATCCTGTGGCACTCAAATGTGGAGTCAAAACCTCTGGGTCTGCTCTAGTCTCCCTCCCAATGAGTCTCCTGCACCAGATGGCTTGAGATTAGATCTGCTCTATCAGGTACAGATGGCACTAAAGCTAAAAGCAAATTGTAATTAAATAAATAATCATAACAGTCACCGGAGTCTGGGACCTGATAAACCGGATACACTAGCTCAAACCTTCTCATTGTGGATCTGGTAGGACAAAAAAGCATGACAGTGGCTGGCCAATTCTCCCCATGGTATTCATAAACTGGGTGTATCACAAAGCATGATCAAATGAATTAGCAAGCTATAATACATTTTAGAAATAGTTTGGAAAATGTTGGGGTAAAATTAACCAGTTATCTACCGTTGATAAGCATCTAGCTAGCTATAGCTAGCTAGTTAGCTCCCATTCCAAATTAGTCTTTCTAAACTAATATGTCACTAACTCAGAAATATTAAGTTGTTTCAGAATGAAACTAGCTAGCGCATCATGCTTTGTGACATGTTAGCTAGCTATCCCCATTTAGATAATGTATTTTAACTTATTGCATCTGCATGCTTGTTGAGTTCTCCCAGGTGCACCCGTTAGTTTGTGAGCTGGCTGCTCGTTCTAAATAGTATAATCTAATCTGTTCAAAACAGTGGCAGCATATGCAGCATTTGTCATTCGGTTTTTGACATGCAAAAGTGAAATGTATTTATGCTGTTGTTCAAATGCACAGATCGCTTCTATATCTTCTCAAAGAAACTATCAGTAGTTCGAAAACTTTGCATCATATTTTTGTCATGCTGCTTTGTTGACAACTCCAACGACCCCGCGACCCTGATATTCAGCCAATCAGCGGCCACCACTGGATCTTAGACCATTCCTTCATACAGAATCCTACCAAAGCCTTGATATCATTAGTCTGCGCTTATGGACTGCCCTCTTCAATTCAAACCACAGGTTTTCAATGAGTTTCAAGTCCAGAGACTGAGATGGCCAATGCAAAATGATGTTTTTCTGTCGAATGAACCATTTCTTTGTGTAATTTGATGCGTGCTTGGGGTTATTTTCTTGCTGGAAGATCCACTTGCAGCCAGGTTTCAGCCTCCTGGCAGAGACAACCAGGTTTTTGGCTAAAATGTCCTAGTACTGGGTAAAGTTGATGATGCCTTAACCATAACAAGGGCCCCAGGACCAATGGAAGCAAAATAGCCCCATAACATCCACCACCATTTAGTAGGTAGGGGTAGGTATGTGGTATAGGGTTCTTTTCTGCTTATGCATTCTAATTGAGACTGCAAACCCACAACTGGAGCGCGTAGTTTGGGAGCTCTATTTTCATGTTATCTGACCAAAGCACTGGTTCCAATCCATGTGCCAATGCCGCTTACTAAACTCAAAACTACATATGTTGGATGACATGAAATACAGCTATTTGGCCACGCACGCCAGGGGTGCGTTTGGCGTCGAAATGAGAATGCTGCCTAAATTTGTTTTGTGTGTAAAAAAATATTTTGAAAGAAGTAGCGCCCCTTGTGTGCACCGCCAGTAATAACATATACCACGGTATGGGTTCAGGAACGGTATGAAGGTATGAAAATCAGAACCGCCCAACCCTAACGAAAACTAATTCTGTCTGTCTTTGTATTCAAATAATATTTGCTTCCAGCTTGCTAGCCTTTGATGAGTTCTGACTATAAACTTAAAATATTGTTAACTATCAGGTATTCTATTGAAATATGTCTTTGTCTGTTCAGCTGTGCGATCCTTTGGGTGAATAAACTTTGTTGGAACTTTTATAGTGTCCGTCACTTTCTTACTCTGTTATTTAGAATCTCACAATTTCTATCCCTTCAGAAGAGTGAGAACTCACAAAGACACAAAGGACCAGAGCAGAGCCTTTAATGCACTGACACAGGGACATCACACAAATAACCCTGAATCCAGAGACTATACTGTAGAAGGAGTGAGACATTCCTATTGCTTTAAGGTTTCGTATTGCTTAATGGTTATGTTCACACTACACTACAAGGACTGCTTTGGTATGCGGTGCAGTTTGGTTTCATTTGGAAAGGATGTGAATGTTGGAATTTCGCTCAATAAATCAACTGAAACCAAAGGAGCTAGGACAAGAAACAAGATATATTATCTGTGCCAAAGACATGAACATTTACATAATTGCACTGTGTAAAACTGCTTTGACAGCTTGTGCCTAGCCCTGGCACGACAGAGTAAGGGGAGAGAAATCCCAAGAGGTGTACACATTCAGCATAGTAAAAGACAGAGGAAGTGATGTAATTCTTGATTAATCTACATTACTGATTCATACTGTGAAGGAAGGCACGGGGTAAGATGAGTGGGAGGCGATAGATCAGACTATATTGGGGAAACACTGTGCAGTGATGCTCTTGATATCCAGTGGGAAGAATATAATGTTATTTAGAGAGGGTTGTCATGCCCTGACCCTAGAGATCCTTATTATTCTCTATGTCTGGTTAGGTCAGGGTGTGGGAAAATCTATGTTTTCTATTTCTTTGTGTTTTTGACTGAGTATGGTTCCCAATCAGAGACATCTGTCTATCGTTGTCTCTGATTGGGGATCATACAGTGGGGAGAACTAGTATTTGATACACTGACGATGTTGCATGTTTTGTGTTGCATGTGGAGGTCTGTAATTTTTATCATAGGTACACTTCAACTGTGAGAGACGGAATCTAAAACAAAAATCCAGAAAATCACATTGTATGAGTGGCTCTGTAAGAAGCATCTCAAGGTCCTGGAGTGGCCTAGCCAATTTCCAGACCTGAACCCAATAGGAAATCTTTGGAGGGAGCTGAAAGTTCTTATTTCCCAGCAACAGCCCCGAAACCTGACGGATCTGGAGAAGGTCTGTATGGAGGAGTGGGCCAAAATCCCTGCTGCAGTGTGTGCAAACCTGGTCAAGAACTACAGGAGACGTATGATCTCTGTAATTGCAAACAAAGGTTTCTGTACCAAATATTAAGTTCTGCTTTTCTGATGTATCAAATACTTATGTCATGCAATAAAATGCAAATTAATTACTTAAAAATCATACAAATGTGATTTTCTGGATTTCGTCTCTCACAGTTGAAGTGTACCTATGATAAAAATTACAGACCTCTACATGCTTTGTAAGTAGGAAAACCTGCAAAATCGGCAGTGTATCAAATACTTGTTCTCCCCACTGTATATAAGTTGTTATTTTCCTTTTGGGTTTTGTGGGATCTTGTTTTCTGTATAGTTTATTTAGCCTTACAGAACTAACTGTATGTGCTTTCGTTTTTGTCATTGTTATTTTGCTTTTGGTGTCATCAATAAAAAGAACGATGTACGCCTACCACGCTGCACCTTGGTCCACTCTTCATGCTACAATCGAGAGCCGTAACAACAGTTCAGTACCTTTGGTTTCAATTATGCATGGCACCTCACTCTTCATCTCCTCATCCTCCACCAGCTCCTCTACCTTCTTCTGCTTGCAAGGCCGCCCAACCCTGGAAGAGAGAAGGGGGTCAATAGAGACACACAAACAGGGCAGTCTTGCAGGAACTGGGATCACACAATTTGGAAAAACATTTTTAATGACATACTGAGTTATTACTTAATTATCACAGTACATTCCAATATGTTCACTACTCCTGGGGCGAAAATGTAATGTAGATTGTAATCACTCCCAAATCCCAAAAATTGTTTGGTCAAACTCAATCAACATGCTGCTCTGATGAGTCTTGATAATTCATATATAACAGAGTAATGACTTGAGTTCTCTCTAAATTAAACTTAGCGAACACCTTCGTTCCCCTCTCTTTTCCATGTCTTCAGAATTTGTTTTGTGCATTGGACTGAAAGCAGGTTCCAACTCTGGAATAAAACACAGAGATAAAACTTGGTGCCAGTCCCTTAACAACGAATTTCTCTGTGCAAATCACATTACTCAACATTTTAACAATCAACATTTTTTAATTAACATTTTAAGAATAAAGTGACGTTTTTGGTGAATTTCATGTTAGCCTTCATGTTACATATCAAGCTGCCCACATATGGCCAACAGCTCTGTGGCCATGCTTGTGGAGTAGAGATACTGTACATTTATAGTGAAATGGGATTGAGTGCATATTTGTGTAAATACCTGCTGGTAATGACATTAAAGTGTTTTTACAAGAGAAACACAGCATTATGTCATTTAATTATACGTTACTTTAAACCTGAGGAAAACAGTGCATGATGGATTTGGTAGTGTATGCTTGAGGAGTAATTTCTACTACTAGGCCTTCAATAACCACAATGAGAGGAGGGCAACTGGAGGGCAAGCATTAGTCAGATGACAGTTTGACAAATGTTGGGGAAGCTGATGTAGAGAGGCTTGGTACCTAGAGCAATCTTAAATTCTACTACTGTGACTCTGCGGCTCTCTGTGTGGCTCTCTGTGTGAAAATAGATAGGTTCTGATCTTAGCCCATGAACATTAAACTCTCAAGTCCAGAAAAAAGGACTTAACTTCAATTGTGTATCGGTCACTTGAAGGAGGATGTGTACACCACCCCGTTCATGAAAATGAATCACTCCTACAGACAGTGAGTCACGTGGCCGTGGCTTGCTATATAAAGCAGGCATGGAAGCATTCAGTTACTGTTCGATTGATTGTTGGAATGGGCAAAATTGGTGACCTAAACATCTTTGATCATGGTATGATCGTCGGCTCCAGGCACACCGGATCCAGTTTCTCAGAAAGGTTCGCACTCCTGGGCTTTTCAAGAACAATATTGTACAGGGCTGTCCCCGAAAAAAAAGTTTAAAATCTTGGTTGACCAATAGTCGTCTGTTCAATTGAGCGAAATTTGTATTTTTTACATATATACAGTCGTGGCCAAAAGTTTTGAGAATGACACAAATTTTCACAAAGTCTGCTGCCTCAGTTTGTATGATGGCAATTTGCATATACTCCAGAATGTTATGAAGAGTGATCAGATGAATTGCAATAAATTGCAAAGTCCCTCTTTGCCATGCAAATGAACTGAATCCCCCAAAAACATTTCCACTGCATTTCAGCCCTGCCATAAAAGAACCAGCTGTCATGTCAGTGATTTTCTCGTTAACTTTTTTGGGATAGGGGACAGCATTCAGAATTTTGGATGAAAAGCATGCCCAAAGTAAACTGCCTGCTACTCAGGCCCAGAAGCTAGGATATGCATATAATGGTAGAATTTGATAGAAAACACTCTAAAGTTTCCAAAACAGTTAAAATAAGGACTGTGAGTATAACAGAACTGAATCGGCAGTCAAAAACCTGAGGAAAATCCATCCAGGAAGTGCTATTATTTTGAAATGGGTGTTTTTCCATTGAAAGCCTATCCACCATTTAAAGGGATAGGACCCAGATTCCGTTCCCTATGGCTTCCACTAGCTCTGAACAGTCTTTAGACATTGTTTCATGTCTTTTTTATGAAAAATTAGGGAGAATGAGCAGTTTCAATGAGAGGCCAGTGGAAAATCGCCAACTTGTTTGGTGCGCAATCCCGAGAGCACGCCTTTCTTGTTTTTCTTTAATATTGACGACGCTATTGTCTGGTTGAAATATTAGCAATTATTTAGGCTAAAAACAACCCGAGGATTGATTATAAACATCGTTTGACATGTTTCTACAAACTTTACGGATACTATGTTTCTATGAACTTTACAGAATTTTTGTCTGCCTCTTGTGACTGCATTTGAGCCATTGGATTACTGAACAAAACGCGCCAGCAAAATTGAGGTTTTTGCATATAAAGAGGGACTTTATCGAACAAAATGAACATTTATTGTGTAACTGGGACTCTTATGAGTGCAACCATAAATCAAATCAAATCAAATCAAATTTTATTTGTCACATACACATGGTTAGCAGATGTTAATGCGAGTGTAGCGAAATGCTTGTGCTTCTAGTTCCGACAATGCAGTGATAACCAACAAGTAATCTAACTAACAATTCCAAAACTACTGTCTTATACACAGTGTAAGGGGATAAGGAACATGTACATAAGGATATATGAATGAGTGATGGTACAGAGCAGCATACAGTAGATGGTATCGAGTACAGTATATACATATGAGATGAGTGTGTAGACAAAGTAAACAAAGTGGCATAGTTAAAGTGGCTAGTGATACATGTGTTACATAAGGATGCAGTCGATGATGTAGAGTACAGTATATACATATGCATATGAGATGAATAATGTAGGGTAAGTAACATTATATAAGGTAGCATTGTTTAAAGTGGCTAGTGATATATTTACATCATTTCCCATCAATTCCCATTATTAAAATGGCTGGAGTTGGGTCAGTGTCAATGACAGTGTGTTGGCAGCAGCCACTCAGTGTTAGTGGTGGCTGTTTAACAGTCTGATGGCCTTGAGATAGAAGCTGTTTTTCAGTCTCTCGGTCCCAGCTTTGATGCACCTGTACTGACCTCGCCTTCTGGATGATAGCGGGGTGAACAGGCAGTGGTTCGGGTGGTTGATGTCCTTGATGATCTTTATGGCCTTCCTGTAACAACGGGTGGTGTAGGTGTCCTGGAGGGCAGGTAGTTTGCCCCCGGTGATGCGTTGTGCAGTCCTCACTACCCTCTGGAGAGCCTTATGGTTGAGGGTGGAGCAGTTGCCGTACCAGGCGGTGATACAGCCCGCCAGGATGCTCTCGATTGTGCATCTGTAGAAGTTTGTGAGTGCTTTTGGTGACAAGCCGAATTTCTTCAGCCTCCTGAGGTTGAATAGGCGCTGCTGCGCTTCTTCACGACGCTGTCAGTGTGAGTGGACCAATTCAGTTTGTCTGTGATGTGTATGCCGAGGAACTTAAAACTAGCTACCCTCTCCACTACTGTTCCATCGATGTGGATAGGGGGGTGTTCCCTCTGCTGTTTCCTGAAGTCCACAATCATCTCCTTAGTTTTGTTGACGTTGAGTGTGAGGTTATTTTCCTGACACCACACTCCGAGGGCCCTCACCTCCTCCCTGTAGGCCGTCTCGTCGTTGTTGGTAATCAAGCCTACCACTGTTGTGTCGTCCGCAAACTTGATGATTGAGTTGGAGGCGTGCGTGGCCACGCAGTCGTGGGTGAACAGGGAGTACAGGAGAGGGCTCAGAACGCACCCTTGTGGGGCCCCCGTGTTGAGGATTAGCGGGGAGGAGATGTTGTTGCCTACCCTCACCACCTGGGGGCGGCCCGTCAGGAAGTCCAGTACCCAGTTGCACAGGGCGGGGTCGAGACCCAGGGTCTCGAGCTTGATGACGAGCTTGGAGGGTACTATGGTATGAAGATCATCAAAGGTAAGTGATTCATTTTATTGCTATTTCTGACTTTCGTGACTCATCTACTTGGCTGGTTACTGTTTGTAATGTTTTGTGTGCTGAGTGTTTTCCTCAGATAATCGCATGGTTTGCTTTCGCCGTAAAGCCTTTTTGAAATCTGACACGGCGGCTGGATTAACAACAAGTTAAGCTTTATTTTGATGTATTGTGCTTGTGATTTCGTGAAAGTTAAATATTTATAGTAGTTGAATTTGAATTTGGCCCTCTGCAATTTCACCGGATGTTGTCGAGGTGGGACGCTAGTTTTTAACACAGGTGTGAGTGTTGACGAGGACAAGGCTGGAGATCACTCTGCCATGCTGATTGAGTTCAAATAACAGACTGGAAGCTTCAAAAGGAGGGTGGTACTTGAAATCATTGTTCATCCTCTGTCAACCATGGTTACCTGCAAAGAAACACGTGCCGTCATCATTGCTTTGCTCAAAAAGGGCTTCACAGGCAAGGATATTGCTGCCAGTAAGATTGCACCTAAATCAACCATTTATCGGATCATCAAGAACTTCAAGGAGAGCGATTTAATTGTTGTGAAGAAGGCTTCAGGGCACCCAAGAAAGTCCAGCAAGCGCCAAGACCGTCTCCTAAAGTTGATTCAGTTGCGGGATCGGGGCACCACCTGTACAGAGCTTGCTCATGAATGGCAGCAAGCAGGTGTGAGTGTATCTGCACGCACAGTGAGGTGAAGACATTTGGAGGTTGGCCTGGTGTCAAGAAGGGCAGCAAAGTAGCCACTTCTCTCGAGGAAAAACATCAGGGACAGACTGATATTCTGCAAAAGGTACAGGGATTGGACTGCTGAAGACTGGGTTAAAGTCATTTTCTCTAATGAATCCCCTTTCCGATTGTTTGGGCCATCCAGAAAAAAAGCTTGTCCGGAGAAGACAAGGTGAGCGCTACCATCAGTCCAGTGTCATGCCGACAGTAAAGCATCCTGAGACCATTCATGTGTGGGGTTGTTTTTCAGCCAAGAGAGTGGGCTCACTCACAATTTTGCCTAAGAACACAGCCATGAATAAAGAATGGTACCAACACATCCTCCGAGCGCAACGTCTCCCAACCATCCAGGAACAGTTTGGTGACGAACAATGCCTTTTCCAGTATGATGGAGCACCTTTCCATAAGGCAAAAGTGATAACTAATTGGCTCGGGGAACAAAACATTGATATTTTTGGTCCGTGGCCAGGAAACTCCCCAGAACTTAATCCCATTGAGAACTTGTGGTCAATCCCCAAGAGGCGGGAGGACAAAAACCCACAAATTCTGACAAACTCCAAGCATTGATTATGCAAGAATGGGCTGCCATCATTCAGGATGTGGCCCAGAAGTTAATTGACAGCATGCCAGGGTGGATTGCAGAGGTCTTGAAAAAGAAGGGTCAACACTGCAAATATTGACTCTTTGCATCAACTTCATGTAATTGTCAATACAATCCTTTGACACTTATGAAATGCTTGTAATTATACTTCAGTAGTCCATAGTAACATCTGACAAAAATATCTAAAGACACTGAAGCAGCAAACTTTGTGGAAATTAATATTTGTGTCATTCTCAAAACTTTTGACCACGACTGTAGACACACTGTAGACACACATGTTTGAATAAAATCAACTAAATGCACTGAACTTGTCTGATACTTTAAGAGCACTGGTTGATGAAATAATTAAGAAACAAATGACTCAAGAGGGAGCCTGGTGGCCACTCTGTGTTAATATTTTTATTTTATTTTTTACAGCCATTTAATTTCTTATTTGTTTCTCTGACTGAAACGTTATGTTACCGAAATCCCTCATTTGTTTAGAAAAAAACATTCCCTATTTGCTCAACCCCTCATCTCTTTATGTGAAACACGTATGCATGTGACCAATAGGGCCTGACCTACTGAATAGCCTATCATAATAGCCTAGTGATTAAAGCGTTGGGCCAGTAACCGAAAGGTTGCTGGATCGAATCCCTGAGCTGATGAGGTGAAAATTTGTCGTTCTGCCCCTGAACAAGGCAGTTTAACCCACTGTTCCCCAGTAGGCCGTCATTGTAAATAAGAATTTGTTCTTAACTGGTGTCATGAAGTTGGCCTGGGGGGTAGGTTTATGACAGTCCTAAATACCTATTCCCCCATTTTTCCTCTCTCTACCCTACTGATGTTACATTTGCAAACCCCTTTGGTTAACATAGAGATTCTGGGAACATCAGAAGGTGGGGGAAATGAACTTTTTTCTGGTAATGCGAGTCAATCACCACCTTCCGGAGACACCTGAAACCCCACCTCTTTAAGGAATACCTAGGATAGGATAAGTAATCCCTCTCACCCCCCCCCCCCCCCCTAAGTTTTAGATGCACTTATTGTTAAGTGACTGTCCCACTGGATGTCATAAGGTGAATGCACCAATTTGTAAGTCGCTCTGGATAAGAGCGTCTGCTAAATGACTTAAATGTAAATGTAATGTAAATGTAACTTAACATATGCAGTGGTACTTAATGAATATGATGTCAGTTCGGTTGTCATCTGAGACATTCTCATCAATGATAAGTTGACATAAACTCTACAGTGGAAAGTCTACACATCAGAGTTATCGGATTCACATGGAATTGTTGTTCAATCTAAATGTTTGAATATGCAATTATTCGTGATGGGATGAAATGTGATTTTAGCTTCTAAAATGTGAGATTTGGGTTTTCATAAGGTAGGACTCTGCTCAATCAGTGGCCCGCCCCTGTGAATGGACATGGGCTATAAAACCTTTCAAACACGCTCTCCTCTCCCTTCCTATATAAAGCCTTGACGACAATGTAACCTCCTGTTCCAAGGATGTGAGGACGACGGTCCGATGTCAGAATGGTTCAGATAATAACTACAGAATGAAGCCAACATCAGCATGAGCTTTGGTTACGAATGGTATGAACTTTGAATTCTTATTCACTACAGAAGTGATACCTCCTAGCCGTTGAGTTAGCAACAGCAGCTGCAAACGCAGGTTAGGAAGGAACAGACAGAGTATCCCGTCTACCACACAACAACGTTACTACATTGTATCCAATTTACCAGCAGAGACATTCTTCAAAGGACAAAGGACTCGGTTGGGCAACACGGCCTTCCATCTACCACCAACCTACCGAAGCGCAGCTCAGAGTAAATATTTATTGCATTTTCCTTTTCCAAATGGGTGGTAATTTAGAATGCATAAAATACTGTATTTACGATAGCACAGCTTCACCCTTTGTTCCTCAGTCTTCCCGCTCTTTCACTCAAACCCAGCCATTTTCTTTTGTGTAACAAGCTGTCATATCTGTTCCGCCCGCCAGGGACGTTTTCCTTTATGACGTAATTTGTAATCAAGTTATGATTTAATTATGTGTATGGGGCGGCAGGGTAGCCTAGTGGTTAGAGCGTTGGACTAGTAACCGAAAGGTTGCAAGTTCGAATCCCCAAGCTGACAAGGTACAAATCTGTCGTTCTGCCCCTGAACAGGCAGTTAACCTACTGTTCCTAGGCCGTCATTGAAAATAAGAATTTGTTCTTAACTGACTTGCCTAGTAAAATTTAAAAAATAATAATTAAATGTGTAATTATGTGTGATTAGTTAGGTAATTTAGTAAATAAATAATTAAACCCAATTTTGTATTGCTGATTCAACTTGTTAGCCAGGGTTTGTGCAGATAACCAAAAATGTACAACTTTCAGATAAGACTGAATTAAGATGACGAATAATATTGACTGCTATTGATGTAAAATATTACTAAGTCTTTAAGAGTTTATTTGGAAAATAACAGCTCTATAAATATTATTTTGTGGTGCCCCGACTCTCTAGTTAATTACATTTACATGATTAGCTCAATCAGGTAATATTAATTACGGAGAAATTATTGTATAGAATAGCATGTCATATCACTTAATCCAGCATAGATTGCCTAGTTAAATAAAAAATAATAATCACATCAATAAATTGGTTATAACAAGCTCTGAACGCCATAACACATGACAGCAAAATTGAGGCAGAGGATGGGAAATAGGAACTTGAAATTGGTGAATGTTTACTGGTTCCCAGGAGGGAAAGGGGAAGTCAGATATATTTGACTTAGTTGTGGAAAATACTGTGGATCATGCAAGCGCACTGTGTAAGTATTATGTGTGCCAAAAAAGTGCTGTTAGATTACAATATTATATATTTTTTTGACCATTTGGAACAGTGTAAACAACACTAAATTGTGTACCAGTGTCTGTTCTAACCAAAACATTTTTTGTAGAAAGCAAAGATCAAAAACAGTTACATGCATTCGTGAATTGTGATTTATTTATTGTTTAGGCTAATTATTCAGCTCCCTTATTTTATGCTTGATTGCTTATCAAAGCATGAATGACTCGTATGCTCTGGGATGACATGAACAAATAATTCATTGATACATTAGCTCAGCAGTTCACAAACTGGAGGGTTGCGACACAATGTGGGGTCGCCTGATGTGAAAATGGGGTCGGGATAAAAACATTTATTTACAATATAAAATTGTCTTTAAAATTGTCTTCAAAATCATTGCAATCTGGTTAACCTTAAATATCTAAATGAAAATTACTCAAATCTAAAATTCAACAGAGAGCGTCCTTAGATCATGGGAAAAGGCCACACTTGACCGTTGCACTTGAACTATTCCCACAGTGAATGGCTAGGCCTGTTACACTATGAAACCACACACTATTGCAGAGACTTTGATATTACTGGCCGCAATTGATATGGTGAAAACAATGTGTGGAGTGACAGAGGCACACAAACACATGAATACCTTTGTCAGATTACATTGTTAAACAAAGAATTCATGCTATTGCGAACAATCAAGAGGAGACCGACTGAATGACTCAATAACTCCCTAGCTTATGCTCTCCAAATGGATTTTAGCTGTGAGGACCAAGATGTGCATGCATTGACTTTTGTTCACTATACATGTCGGGGGATGTTATTCACCAGGACATATTGTTCTGTCTCACGATTCCCGAGAATAAAACAGCCAGGGGATGTTCAGTGTGCTGCATGGCTGTATTGATGAAAAACGGATGAATCATGTGACCGAATGCATTCACGGGTCACTACGGAGGAGTTTTGGTTCTTGACTCAAAGGGAATACCCTGCTGCCAGTCTCACTCTGATCATCCTCACTCAGGATTCCAACTCGGGAACTCAGGCCTCTTTTTAGAGCCCTGACCTTCTGACCTGAAGATCACGGACATCATGATTCGACTTAGTATTTTCAGAGTTCCCAGTTGTCTTGAAAGCACCATAAAACTCACAGTAGCCTTTGCCAGCTCATATCTGTGTGAAGCTGGATTCGGTGCTATTGTTTGCATTAAAACCAAATACCGATCCAGGTTGGATGTGACAGCAGAGATGAGGTGTTTACTGTCGACCACGCCCTCTAACTTTGAGAAGGTCAAGCTCACCCATCTCATTAGTGGTGGTGAGATAAGATACATTATGTCAGACTAATTTGCAATTGACTATCATACCATCACATACTTTTAATGTGGGGCTGAGTTGAATAGATCGTCAGAAATACTGTTATAATGTTGACTGGCATAGCCCCAAATTTAAAAATTCACGTGGTTGGGGTTGCGAGAAAAACGGGTTTGTGGGCAAAAAAAGTTAGGGAACCCCTGCAGTAGCTTACAGTATATATTGAAATATAGGCCTAAGAAGGTTACGCTATTAAGACTAAACAGGAAGTGCTCTTAGGCCTTCAGCTCTGTGCTGGTTATACAAGGCTGCGTGCATATTATGTGTGACAAACAGGTGTTGTTAGATCACAATGTTTGGAACAGTGTAAACAACACTAAATAATTTAAAAGTAATATCAGTCTAATGGGGAAAAAGCCTTTATTACAGCATAGCAAAGATTAAAAACAGCACATTTGTGAAATTGCTTTATGCTACAGTTTGTGGTTGAGTGAGGCTTGGTGTTCTCAACACCAATATGCTGGTTAACTTTGCTATTATGCACATACAGAAGCAACATACAGTACCAGTCAAAAGTTTGGACACACATTCCAGCTATTTAAAAAAAATGATTTTCTACTTTGTAGAATAATAGTGAAGACATCAAAACTATGAAATAACACATATTCATGTCGTAACCAGAAAAGTGAATGAGTAGGTGTGTCCAAACATTTGACTGGTACTGTACAGGGAAAGGTACCAATTCAACGGCAAACTGAAGATTATGTTTCAGAACCACGGATAGTGAACTCTATCCAACGTGTAAGAATGCACATTTGTTATAAAATATTATTATATTTATTAGTGTTGCACCATTATTCTTACATAATATAACTGCCATAGCGGCAGGGTAGCCTAGTGGTTAGAGTGTTGGACTATTAACCGAAAGGTTGCAAGTTTGAATCCCTGAGCTGACAAGGTACAAATCTGTCGTTCTGCCCCTGAACAGGCAGTTAACCCACTGTTCCTGTTAAGGATGTTTGTGAATTTTCTCAGCTTTTTGTTAAAAATCGCGCAACATTTCAGCGCCCTGCTATTCATGCCAGGAATATAGTATATGCATATGATTAGTATGTGTGGATAGAAAACACTCAGACGTTTCTAAAACTGATTAAATCATGGCTGTGGCTTTAACAGAACGGGCGTTTCATCGGAAAGTGCAAAGAAATCTGTTCACAGAAAATGGAAAAATATATCCTTCCGCATTGTTCAAAGTGAACCGAATTAAATAGAGCCGAGTTTACATTGCCTACAGCTTCCACAGGGTGTCTAGAGTCATGTCATTTGATTCGCAATTGATTCTTGGTCTAACCCAAACAAGGGAACTCCTTCCCTGCTGTCTCCGACGGGATGATTGGTCCACCTCTTTTCAGACATGTTTTTCTACACGGAGAGCTAAAGATTTTACATCGCCTCCTGATGAATTTTATCGCTTATTAACGTGTACTAATACCTAAAGTTGCACTACAAATGTATATTGAAGTGTTTTTTGAAAGTTTATCGTCGACTTTTTGAATTTAAAAAAATTACGTTACGTTATGAAACGCTATTTTTTCCGTTGATCACACAGTATTCTTAGATCGATATCTAGGCTATATATGGACCGATTTAATCGAAAAAAGACCCTAAATTATGTTTATGGGACATCTAGGAGTGCCAAGAAAGAAGCCCGTCAAAGGTAATGAATGTTTTATATTTTATTTCAGCGTTTTGGTTTGCGACGGCTAACGCTAAATCTGCCGTGTTAGGTGACGTTGCAGTATTTTGAGGGTGCATGGTATCAGATAATAGCTTCTCATGCTTTCGCCGAAAAGCATTTTACAAATCTGACTTGGTGGATAGATTCACAACGAGTGTAGCTTTAATTCAGTATATTGTATGTCAATTTTAATGAAAGTTTGAGGTTTATCACCTCTATGGGTGGCGCTCTAGAACATTTCCGCTGATTGTGGTCCCCACTTCGGTACCACGTCCATAAGAAGCTTTAGGCTGTCATTGAAAATAAGAATTTGTTGTCAACTGACTTGCCTAGTAACATAAAGGTAATTTTTTAATATTTTAATTTATTTATTTATTTTGTATTGTATTTCACTGCCTTTTTCTTCCCAATTTTGTGATATCCAATTGCGATCTTGTCTCATCACTGCAACTCCCCAACAGGCTTGGGAGAAGTGAAGATCGAGTCATGTCTCGCAGATTTCACACCAACATCAGAATTTCACAAGCTAGTCACAACCTGTTACGTGACTATCAAATCAGTTATGTGACTATCAAATCCTCACAGTCCTATCGGCAGGCAGGCGGGCAGGCAGGCAGGCGGGCAGGCAGGCAGGCAGTAATAATACAGTAATAATACCGTACAGTCACACACCACTCCACCATCAGATTTAATGTGAGGTCTGGCAGCCATTCTGGAGAGCAGGGTTATTCACATGCATTGTAAGGACCACTCACCTCCTCTTGGGCTCTGTGCCGACGGGTTTCGCCATGCCGCTGCCAGCCATCTCACCCCTGCCAGGCTTCTCCAGGTGATTTGTGTTGGCGCTTAAGTGCTTGCTAAGAAATTGTCAGAGAGAGGAATTGCTTTTAAGTTGTGCAGAAAGAACATCCATAATAAGGCTGGCGGAGAACAGTTTAGAATGTTTAGTCACTTCAGACAGAAATAGATGAGGGCTGTTCACACTTATTTGGGTGTTAAGCTGCTAAAATGCTTCAAGGAATTTAGAATTCAGTTATATTTCAAAATATGAAGCTACACGATGATAGTTTCAGCCAAACTCAGGAATTATACTGTATATTTTTCCCCCTACAACATCTGTCTGGGAATGTCTGAGAATGTTGATTAGTTAAGAGCATTCTGAGCGTGTTCTGGTTCCTAATTGGTCCTTACTCTGCAGTGAGAGCTAGAGCTGGGTGGTTCTCTGGGTTGGGTTCTGCCCGTCGGGGTCGGCCCAGTCCTCCTGACCCTGGCATCTCACCACTCAGACGGTCTGGCAGCACTGAGTCCTTGTTGATGTTGAGATCAGAGTATGGGCATCCCACCGCACTGCAAATCAGAAAACGGACATTATTACAAATGACTGATTTCAGAAAAAGGACTTTGTGTAATACAAACTTCATAATAGGACTTCATTATAACTTAATAAGGTATTAATAACATATGTTACCATCAGACAAGATATGATTTCACACATCAATGTTCTTGGGGACAGAATCAATAAAAGCAATAATAAAGAATGAGAATAGGGAAGTTGTCTCACACTGAGAGCGTGTCACAGACTCTCTTTCCTGTCTAATCGGGCAAAAGATGATTTTGCTATAAAACATGTGAGTTTACACAGTTCCAAGTACTTCTCAATAGTCACTGCAGCAAACCAAAGAATTCTGAGTCGCTGGGATTGACGTAATTAATTCCAGGGTGTTGAATCTCAATTTGGAAGCATTACATTTGCTGCAGACAATAGCAGTGTGCAGACTGTGACTACTTCTTTACAGTGCATTATCACCTTCTCATTAACTTTGGTGGAAACATACTTTAACTCCACTAAAAATGAAATATATAAACAACATATTTGCATATACATGGGGGTATGGATGGTTGAGTAACCGCGACCACTGACTGATGAGAGGAGAGAAGAGAAATTGAAGCGTTTTTCTCATTCTCCTCTAATCCGCTCTCATTCCTCCCTGGCCACTGTCACACATTTTTATTAAAATGAGGATCTTCCCCATTATTTCAGGCCATAGCTAGCTGTGGCACTACCTGTTTAATATGCCAGGTTAGCCCACAAATCCTGATAAAGCGCCCTTCATTCCATAGATACATTTTAATAAACTACATTATGTACTCAGACTCCAAGGTTAATCAGCTTACATTACAGATACATGGTACAGTGTCCCCATTAAAAAGTGACTCTACAGCAGTATCTATGACCTCAGGTAACTATATAATGTAGGACTTAAATGTCAGAGTCATATTGCCTTTGCTGCAAATATTTTTCTGCTCACATTAGTAGATATACTACACCTGGAGGGGTATATGCTGTAAGAAAGCCAGCTGATGCAGATGCATCATTGTAGGTGTATGGAGAGTGGAGATGTGGTTTCTTAGGAGAAAAGGGAAAGAATGGTGATGAATACTGATGGGAGAGAGTGACACTCATGCGCTTACACGGCTGTGCTTCTAGCTCCACACAGCCAATTATACAGCCTATATACAGCCTCACCTCAATACCAATACTGTTGACATCCAGACCTAACACAGTTGCTCTAGGCATATATTGGGTGTCTTTTGCATTACGGATGTCTATGCTACAATATCGGCTAATACATGTAACCAGTTGATCAATGAGCAAGAAGACCCAGTTTTACCATTATGTGGCCTGTAGTGATATGAAGCCTGTTGGTGTTATTTGTATATTTATTTTTATTTTTATTTAACCTTTATTTAACTTGGCAAATCAGTTAAGAACAAATTATCATTTACAATAACGGCCTACTCCGGCCAAACCCTACCCCGGACGACGTTGGGCCAATTGTGCGCCACCCTATGCAACTCCCAATCACGGCCGTTTGTGATACAGCCTGGAATCGAACCAGGATCTGTAGTGATGCCTCTAGCACTGAGATGCATTGCCTTAGACTGCTCGGGAGCCCTATAAGTGTCAGTTTCCAGTAGATGGTAGTTTTATTCCTGGCCAGCCAGATGGAGTGATGTGAGAGAGAGAGAGAGAGAGCACCTGTGGTGGCCAGAGTAGCGGGCTCCTTTGATGTGGCCCACACCTTTACACCCTGGGGTGGGACATCCGCCCTGCCCTGATGACTCAAACAGCTCCTGTGGACCTGGGGATGAGGAGAGGGGAGATATTACATTTGGGTCTACAGTACCAGTCAAACGTTTGGACACACCTCTCTACATTCAAGGACTCCATTTTGTTGCTCCCTGCCTACAGACAGAAGCTAAAACAAGAAGCTCCCGCACTAAGGTCTGTTCAACGCTGGTCCGACCAATCTGATTCCACGCTCCAAGACTGCTTCCATCACGTGGACTGGGATATCTTCCGCATTGCGTCGAACAACAACATTGACGAATACGCTGATTCTGTGTGCGAGTTCTTTAGAACGTGCATTGAAGATGTCGTTCCCATAGCAACGATTAAAACATTCCCAAACCAGAAACCGTGGATTGATGGCAGCATTCGCGTGAAACTGAAAGCACGAACCACTGCTTTCAACCAAGGAATGGTGACCAGAAACATGACCGAATACAAACAGTGTAGCTATTCCCTCCGCAAGGCAATCAAACAAGCTAAGCGTCAGTGTAGAGACAAAGTAGAGTCGCAATTCAACGGCTCAGACACAAGAGGTATGTGGCAGGATTACAAACAGAAAACCAGCCCCGTCACGGACCAGGATGTCTTGCTCCCAGACAGACTAAATAACTTTTTTGCCCGCTTTGAAAACAATACAGTGCCACTGACACGGCCCGCCACCAAAACATGCGGACTCTCCTTCACTGCAGCCAACGTGAGGAAAACATTTAAACGTGTTAACCCTCACAAGGCTGCAGGCCCAGACGGCATCCCCAGCCGCGCCCTCAGAGCATGCACAGACCAGCTGGCTGGTGTGTTTACGGACATATTCAATCAATCCTTATCCCAGTCTGCTGTTCCCACATGCTTCAAGAGGGCCACCATTGTTCCTGTTCCCAAGAAAGTTAAGGTTACTGAGCTAAACGACTACCACCCCGTAGCACTCACTTTCGTCATCATGAAGTGCTTTGAGAGACTAGTCAAGGACCATATCACCTCCACCCTACCGGACACCCTAGACCCACTCCAATTTGCTTACCGCACCAAATAGGTCCACAGACGATGCAATCTCAACCACACTGCACACTGCCCTAACCCATCTGGACAAGAGGAATACCTATGTGAGAATGCTGCTCATCGACTACAGCTCAGCATTTAACACCATAGTACCCTCCAAACTCGTCATCAAGCTCGAGACCCTGGGTCTCGACCCCGCCCTGTGCAACTGGGTACTGGACTTCCTGACGGGCCACCCCCAGGTGGTGAGGGTAGGTAACAACATCTCCACCCCGCTGATCCTCAACACTGGGGCCTCACAAGCGTGCATTCTGAGCCCTCTCCTGTACTCCCTGTTCACCCACGACTGCATGGCCACGCACGCCTCCAACTCAATCATCAAGTTTGCGGACGACACTACAGTGATAGGCTTGATTACCAACAAAGACGAGATGGCCTACAGGGAGGAGGTGAGGGCCCTCAGAGTGTGGTGTCAGGAAAATAACCTCACACTCAACGTCAACAAAACTAAGGAGATGATTGTGGACTTCAGGAAACAGCAGAGGGAGCCTCCCCCTATCCATATCGATGGG
This sequence comes from Oncorhynchus gorbuscha, assembly GCF_021184085.1. Classification (NCBI taxonomy): domain Eukaryota; kingdom Metazoa; phylum Chordata; class Actinopteri; order Salmoniformes; family Salmonidae; genus Oncorhynchus; species Oncorhynchus gorbuscha. The sequence continues at coordinate 21,960,055 of NC_060184.1, read as the reverse complement.
ATAGTAGTGGAGAGGGTAGTAAGTTTTAAGTTCCTCGGCATACACATCACAGACAAACTGAATTGGTCCACTCACACAGACAGCATCGTGAAGAAAGCGCAGCAGCGCCTCTTCAACCTCAGGAGGCTGAAGAAATTCGGCTTGTCACCAAAAACACTCACAAACTTCTACAGATGCACAATCGAGAGCATCCTGTTGGGCTGTATCACCGCCTGGTACGGCAACTGCTCCGCCCACAACCATAAGGCTCTCCAGAGGGTAGTGAGTTCTGCACAACGCATCACCGGGGGCAAACTACCTGCACTCCAGGACAACTACACCACCCGATGTCACAGGAAGGCCATAAAGATCATCAAGGACAACAACCACCCGAGCCACTGCCTGTTCACTCCGCTATCATCCAGAAGGCGAGGTCAGTACAGGTGCATCAAAGCTGGGGCCGAAAGACTGAAAAACAGCTTCTATCTCAAGGCCATCAGACTGTTAAACAGCCACCACTAACATTGAGTGGCTGTTGCCAATATATACTGTACTCTATCATCTACTGCATCTTTATGTAAAACATGTATCACTAGCCACTTTAAACTATGCCACTTTGTTTACATACCCTACATTACTCATCTCATATGTATATACTGTACTCAATACCATCTACTGCATCTGGCCTATGCCTTTCTGTACCATCACTCATTCATATATCTTTATGTACATATTCTTTATCCCTTTACACTTGTGTGTATAAGGTAGTAGTTTTTGAATTGTTAGTTTAGATTACTCGTTGGTTATTACTGCATTGTCGGAACTAGAAGCACAAGCATTTCGCTACACTCGCCTTAACATCTGCTAACCATGTGTATGTGACAAATACATTTGATTTGATTTGAGCCTCAGAAATGGCAGCCCAAATAAGTGCTTCACAGAGTTCAAGTGACAAACACATCTCAACATCAACTGCTCAGAGGAGACTGTGTGAATCAGGACACCGATAAGAAGAAGAGATTTGCTTGGGCCAAGAAAAACAAGCAATGGACATTAGACAGGTGGAAATCTGTGCTTTGGTCTGATGAGTCCAAATTTTAGATTTTTGGTTCCAACCGCTGTGTCTTTGTGAGATGCAAAATAGGTGAACAGATGATCTCCGCATGTGTACTTCCCACTGTGAAGCATGGAGGAGGAGGTGTGATGTGTGGGGGTGCTTTGCTGGTGACACTGTCAGTGATTTATTTAGATTTCAAAGCACACTTAACCAGCATGGCTACCACAGCATTTTGTAGCGATACGCCATCCCATCTGGTTTGCGCTTAGTGGGAGTATCACAGGACCTCCAGGCTGTGTAAGGGCTATTTGACCAAGAAGGAGAGTGATGTAGTGCTGCATCAGATGACCTGATCTCCACAATCACCTGACCTGAACCCAATTGAGATTGTTTGGGATGAGTTGGACTGCAGAGTGAAGGAAAATACGCCAACAACTGCTCAACATATGTGAGAATTTCTTCAAGACTTTTGGACAAAACAATCCAGGTAAAGCTGGTTGAGAGAATGCCAAGAGTGTGCAAAGCTGTCATCAAGTCCAAGGGTGACTACTTTGAAGAATCTAAAATATTAAATATATTTATTTGTTTAACACTTTTTCTAGTTACTACATGATTTCATGTGTGTTATTTCATAGTTGTGATGTCTTCACTATTATTTTACAATGTATAAAATAGTAAAAATAAAGAAAAATCATTGAATGAGTAGGTGTGTCCAAACGTTTGACTTGTATTGTACCTAGTGAGACATTATCCACAACATGACTTCAGGCAAACCATCCTAGAATAATGTTACAAAATCTATTGGATTCATGTAATGCAAATGAGCAGTACAATGTCCATATTAGGATAGCCTCAGAGTCACAAGAAATAGGTGTCAACCTCAGAAGGAGTTGGTACTAATGAGAGCCATACAGGTAGAGAAAAAGCAGATATCTTCCTGAATCTGTCCTTATGACACGAGTGAGCTGTCATGTGAAGCAGTAGCTCTGTACTCTGAAATATGACGGCAGCATTTTCTCCACGCCACGTTTCCATGGACACCATTACACAGGGAGAAATGATCAGGACGGGGAGGCAGAGGGAAGTTCTTTGTTCTGCTCCCAGCATCCTCTGGGTAAAATACAGGATATTGACCACATGATTTCAGGACAGGACTCAGGAGCCGGACTCGGGAGCCATCAAACATCTCGAGTTATTTTGAGCAATTATTTTCACAAACAAGGCTTCAACTACTTCTTAAATATAAGGACGGCAGATCAGATTAAAACAATGTAAAGTTGGAACCGTCTTTTCAGGGATAGCATATTAGGCCATTTATGATGGAATGGGATGAGAAATAGCAGCATCAATGGAGGCCTGGCTCTAAGTGTGTCTGCTATGAACCGTAGGTCTTGAACTGAGGCAGGGAGCTGGACATGAATAGATTAGGATGAGTCATAAAGCCACTCACTGATCGGGGGCTGGAGGGGGTGGCCTGTCTTAGCACACCAGCCTGCAGGGTGGATGTCTGGGCTGTCTGTGTCCACCCAGTAGTCATATTTATCCGTCCAGCCGTCAAAATGGATCTAAAGGAACACACAAACCAAGGACAAACGGTCACAGTAAAATAGCTAAATATAGAAATGTGGGGAAAAGAGATTGTCAAAACCATGGTAGACATGATAAGGACATGTCTTGGAGGTAAGAAGCAGAACTGCTGATTGCGCCAGTCTACCTGACAAGTATTGTCTCCGACTGAAGCCCCTGTCGCTGCCTCTTACAGCTGGCTAGCCCTGCTATCTATGTGAGGCAGACACACAGCCTAGTTGATCACTATCTCTCCCTCAGTTCTGATTCACACTCCTGACAATGAGAGTGTGCCTCACAGTCTGGGGCAAACAAGAGGAGACAGGAGCACATCAGGGAGTTGTGGAAAGGCAGACCGTCCTAGTCTACAGCCTTCTTCCCTCCCTAGCTGAACACCCTTATTACTATTTTACAGTTGAAGACAACATGAAATATGAAGCAAGTGATGGTTTTCAGAGGAACTGGAGAAGGGGAAGCAGTAAGATAACGCATGTGATTGTTGAAGGACAATGAGAGCATGAAATGCCTGTAGTGTTGGTTTGTGTGTGAGTGATAGTGATGGTGGGGATGGAAGGAGATTTAGAGAACACTGCCTTGGAATGGAAGATAAAAGTCAGGACAGAGGTCCAGATCACATCTAAAGACTTGTATATAAATGGAGGAGTGAAAGTAGAGTACAGTTTAGGGGTTAGGATTTATTTAATATTTAATAATAATATTTAACATATTTGTGTGTGAGTATGGGGGGAGGTAGATCCGCTTGAATGTTGTTGATAGGTATTGGGTTCTATCAATTTAACTGTTTGCATAATTTCTAATTCCCCTTACTTACGTATTTTCTCCAACCGTATCACCGCTCTCCTGACTGGAGTAAACTAACTGATAACAATACTGCTATTTTCGCTCACATGTACGGTACATGTAGTTAAATAATTATAGATCTATTCCTAATTTCCTCATTCTGCAAGATCTGAATGTTCACCCACAGCGGGTAAATCCACCATTCATTGTGATCTTAACTCCGACCCTCCAATGTCCACAGTCTAACCCATCTTTCCCAGTATAATACCGTTTTGCTATTTACTTTTGCAATACATCCCTCCACTTGACTGATCCCTTTCACATTGACTGATCACATTTTTTCAGATCCACTAACAATACAGTTTGCAAGCCCATCTGAACACTGATATTATGACATAACAACCATTCCTGGCATAACAACCATAACAATCATTCCTCCAAAAGCGAGCTGCCAATGGACAGTACCAGAAAACATGTTCTATTGATTCTGTTTCCCCGTGGCAGAGTCTGCACAATGCTGACTGTTCAATGCCCCATATATTGAGTATTCTTTTTGTAGCAAGGATTTTATATAATAGCTTAAATTGAGATGAATGCCTGCTCTTTCCATGACATAGACTAACCTGGTGATGAATCCAGGGGGGGGGGGGGTTAGTTGCTTGTGTGACATCATTTTACCATCCTTGTTTACAATGTTCTTCATAAATATTATACCCTTCTTGTAAATGTTTTCCAAGAAAATGGTTGTTTTCTCTATCAGTACAGTGGAGTTCAGACATATTATTTGCTGTAATATTTGATCTGCCTTTCCTGGAGGATGAAATTGAAATTGTAGCCAACTCTTTATGGCTTAATTTAAAAAGGAGGATACTTAAACAGGGATCCATTGTCAATAAACCGAAAATGTACAGTTTTAATCTGCAAAAAGGCAAAGAGCCCACTCTTAAGCATAGGATGGGCCTCTCTTAGTAACCAGTTTGGATTTAGATATAATTTTGGACTAATGGAGGCTGTAAGAGAGGTTTAATGCCTAAATATTGAATAGTTTTAACCTTCCAAACTCATGTTCGCTTTATAAATATGCCTGTTTAATTTGATCTGGTTTACAATTCCAAATAAAAATAAACATTTTGTCTTGCGTGATTTGAAAAAGGATTCTCCTGGAGTCGGTAGATCCATGAATAAATATGTAAACTGAGAATGAATCAGAGAATTAATCAGGGTAATCGTCCAGTAGGTGGACAGGTAGGGGTTAGGACTTTAGACACCTGAGGGACTGGATAGAGTGGAGATATGCTATGAAGGGTTATTTTTGCTCAATGGACAGAAGGGTTTAGACTGAGATGACTGAACAGTATAGACATAAGTAAGGCTGAGGTAAAGGCATTGACATACTGTAGGGCTAGAGAGCAGGGGAAAGAAAGACTACTCTATGGCCCATCAGCAGGAGCAGCAGGTTAGAGAAGAGGAGAGAGGGGTGAGAGAAGAAGGGGGAGGTGACATTACTGCCCTCTGCGGATAGATACCTGTCCTGCACTAATGTCCCAGCACAATGCAATCCTCTCATGACTCCCCCCTGGCAGCAGGCTGGCCACTGGCACTGAACTACTGTTCACTTCAGAGTTCATGGAAAGTGAAGCTTATATTGCTCCTCAAAATGATCTCACTGAGAAAGTCAGGCAGATGTTCATTTGACACCACTCGGGTTCCCGAGGGGTCTAAGGCACTGCATGTCAGTGCAAGAGGCATCACTATAGTACCTAGTTTGAATCCAGGCTGTATCACATCCGGCTGTGATTGAGAGTCCCATAGGGCGGCGCACAATTAGCCCAGCGTCGTCCGGGTTTGGCCAGAGTAGGCCGTCATTGTAAATAAGAATTTGTTCTTAACTGACTTGCCTAGTTAAATATAACAAATTACATAAAACATGTACTGGGACAATGAGATGTGACAATGCCAGGGACTTAAATAATTTTTCGATTCATTCCCAATGCAGTGCATCAGTGCAATTCACTTATTTGCCATATAAAGGACCCTTTCATTTCCTTCCAACTTTCTATGTGAAATTCCTTTACATTTTTTCCAGAGAAATGTTGAAATATAGGCGCTATACAGAGCTCGGATTAGGCATATAATTCTGTCATCTAAGATTACACCCTTTCAAATCTAAAAAGTAACATATTGTAGTTCAGAGTGCAGATGAGTGATGTAATGGCTAATCCTCCTGTACAGCTGAACTGAACGACACACAACACCTGGTGAAACTCATCTCCCGGTCTGAGCTACACACTAGTGATAGGAGGAAGGGAGCATTCCTAGTTATTGACACAGATAGAAGTGTTGCTACAGCTGAGTGACACTGCCATTTTGAATGAATCCAGTGTGGAGTGCAGATACTGTAGATACCGGTAGACACAGGGGTCAGATAGACACAGATAGATAAAGATAGACACAGTGACAGGAGTCAGATAGATCATTGGGTCTCAAAGCTCTCCTTGGGGACCCCCAGACATTTCACTATTTAGTTTTAGCCCTGAACTAGCTCTCCTGATTCACCTACTCATTGGCTTGATGATTAGTTGACAAGTTGAATCAGGTGTGCTTGCTCTGGCATAGATCAAAAACATGGATGGGCTGGGTGCGCGTCCTAATGAGAGGTTTACAGAAGATAGAGAGTGATAGATATGTTCTCACTTGGATCCTGTGGTCCTCAGTGTCTACCACGGTGGCCACTCTGACAAGCATGGGGTTCCTCTTGTCCACCGTCTCCAGCTTCATGAGTGGCAGGAAGGTGTGGGGGGGTTTCTGTAGAGGGAAAGGGGGGTGTGAGGCCGCATGTCATATGTCACTCTGCAGCAGGCAGACAGCCAGCTAGGCTACTCTATTAAATTGTGTTTGGATGTGGATGGGGGGCTGCCACATCGTCTTATGGGCCGAGGATAGAGAGAGACAGCCTCACCCCTTTGAAAGCCCTGGCAGGGGCCGGTGATGAGTTGGTCTCCTCCAGATATTTTCCCCAGGAGAAATCTTTGACACTGGGGTAACCTAGAGCAAGGAAAAAGATTGAGGATTTTATTACTATATGCTATATTATGTAGTGAGTGGGCAGGCGGGTAAAGTCCCTTGTGCTTTCTGGTACTCGGAACCATCTGTCTACTCCACAGTGGAATAACATCATTTATAGATCAGATCATCTGTTTGGAAACGTTTCATGTGTTTTTTTAACTCTAACACGGAACCCAAACCAGCTGCGCGCGTGTGCCATCGTGCATACATGTATTTTGTCCCCCTACACCAAACGCGATCACGACATGCAGATTAAAATATCAAAACAAACTCTGAACCAATTACATTAATTTGGGGACAGGTCGAAAAGCATTAAACATGTATGGCAATTTAGCTAGTTAGCTTGCACCTGATAGCTAATTTGTCCTATTTAGCTGGCTTGCTGTTGCTAGCTAATTTGTCCTGGGATATAAACATTGAGTTGTTATTTTACCTGAAATGCACAAGGTCCTCTACTCGAAAAATGAATCCACATAAAACGGCCAACCGAATTGTTTCTAGTCATCTCTCCTCCTTACAGGCTTTTTCATCTTTGAACTTATATGGTGATTGGCATCTACACTTTCATAGTATTACCACATCAACTGGCGAAACACTTTGTCTTTCAATCACCCACGTGGGTATAACCAATGAGGAGATGGCACGTGGGTACCTGCTTCTATAAACCAATGAGGAGATGGGAGTGGCAGGACTTGCAGCGCGATCTGCGTCATAAATAGAAAGGAGTTCGATTTTATCCCTTGGCATCGCAGACACTCGTTGGCACGCGCGAGCAGTGTGGGTGCAATAATTGAATAACATGGATTTCTACATTTATTTTGCGACGCTCGCACACGCGACGTGTCCGGTCTGGTCAGCATGTTACATGCGGTCTGGTCAGCATCTAACAGACCGGACAATTCGTGTGCGCGAGTGTGGCAAAATAAATGTAGAAATCAATGTTATTCAATTATTGCACCCACACTGCTCGCACGCGCCAACGAGCGTCTGCGATACCAAGGGATAAAATCGAACTCCTTTCTATTTATGACGCAGATCGCGCTGCAAGTCGGGATCGCGTTTGGTGTAGGGGGACAAAATACATTTATGCACGATGGCGCAGGCGCGCCGCTGGTTTGGGTTCTGTGTATAACTGTATGGTCAGTCATCATTACACACTACATCTTGGTATCTACAGGACAAATAGTGACAATAATGATTGACAGGATGTCACCTGGAGGGGTCGTGAGAATCCTGTCGTTGTCTTGACACCAGCCCACTGCGTGGATGTACGGACTGGTTGCATCACACCTACAGAAGAGCAGGAGAAGGACAGTGGTTAAAATGCCATGAGCTCATCAATGGCAAATTTCCCCCTTTCCTATTGCCTTGGCGGCAGTTAGCCTAGCCATTAAGGGGGAAAGGGAATATCTAGTCAGTTGCACAACTGAATGCATTCAAGCTAAATGTGTCTTCCACATTCAACCCAACCCCTCTGAATCAGAGAGGTGCAGGGGGCCGCCTTAAACGACATCATCAGCACACGAGGAGCAGTTGATGGGGGTTAACTACCTTGCTCAAGGGCAGAACAGCAGATATTTTTAAACTTGCCAGCTTGGGATTCAAACCAGTGACCTTTCGGTTACTGGCCTACACTCTTAACCACTAGGCTATCTGCCATTCGGCCAGAAACTGAAAGGTTGGGTTAAATGTGGAACGCATTCAGTTGTGCAACTGACTAGGTATCCCCCTTTCCTTTTCCCCCTGTCTCCATAAACTGTTAAAGACATGAAGTTTATGATATGAATCCCACTGTATGATATGAATCCCACTGTTATGAGTGATTGAATAAGGATCATGTTAATGACTGCGAATACAGACAGAGGAATAGATCAATTGACAATGTGACAGAGTCTGACACACTGTGGCATGCATTTAGACATGATGGCATGTTATGCAACATACACTTTGATGTATCAGGACAGTCAGGGTGAGAAAGGACACTTCTCTCACAGCTTCCTAAGAATACCTCTCTGCACGACAAACATCAGTAGGACAACATTCACCCATCACTGAATGATGGAGGGCACATCATTGACCTGATGAGTAGCATTGTTTAGGTGCAACTACAGGTATTAATACTGTTATGATGCCGTTATTGCATCGGCATTGCTGGATAATTTGCAAGGGGCTTGCAAATCTGTTTAGTATATTGCAACCCTCCTTACTTGTCCAATAGGCTGTTACTGAAATATCTTTGGAGAGTTAAACTGTTTACTATGCCGCTCTGTACCATCACTCATTCATATATCTTTATGTACATATTCTTTATCCCCTTACACTTGTGTCTATAAGGTTGTAGTTTTGGAATTTTTAGCTAGATTACTTGTTGGTTATTACTGCATTGTCGGAACTAGAAGCACAAGCATTTCGCTACACTCGCACTAACATCTGCTAACCATGTGTATGTGACAAAAACAATTTGATTTGATTTGATGTACTCAACATACTGTAAAGCCAATCCCTATTGTGGTGTGCCAGTATGGAATAATCTCAGCAGTGCAATGGGCTTTTACTAGTCCTGTATTAGTAGACCGATTTATAGATGTCTTCAGCACATGAAACCAAAATAATTTGTATCGCTGCACTCCCCCTAGTAGTGTCCTACTCTCTGGCCAGGTCAGGGTGGAGCAGAGTGGAGTAGTTTAGCTGCTCTCTGGCCCGAGCTGTGATGTTGGAGTGGCCTGTGACTGGCTGCAACTGGCTGATGTGATACGTAGTGACATCACGTGTGAGAAAGTCATCTCCCTGGATGAGTCTGCTCCTACCTTAGCCGCTCTGTGCTCTACTCTTTCTCTAACTCCTTCTTGAGATTTATTGACGATCATTCATAATTCAACCAATACAAGCTCCTGCATCGTGCAGATTGAAGCTTCCTCCTGGCAATCTAAATCCACAGCTGGGAGAGGTCAGAGCGGCGACGAATTGACAGTAACGACTGTAACCACACACGCAGTTCTCAGTCAGAAAGTCACACAACGGAAGCATTAAGAATTGTGAGAGCCAAACACATGCAATAAGAAACCAATAAAAGGGATAAAAAATAAGACACATGAATTGTGAGAAAAGTGATGTGCCAGTGTCAAAATAATAATTCATGGTACAGACATTTTTGTCTTCCAAATCTGAAAGCAATAACGCAGATTCAAGTGATGTAGCATGTTTGCTTGTGTAAAATATAAATAACAAACACTTTGGTAAGAGGCAATGATTTTCTCCTCCCAGACACAAACCTTCTGGTTTAATAATCTAGCACCATCTAGTGCCCAATTCTGCAACAAGCTAAACCAACACAGACTCCAAAGCAATATGATTATGATACGGCATCAGTTAACACAAATGATACAGTGCTTTGATTTTGAGTACTGAAGGAAATGTAATCACAAAGTTAGACATTACCAGAAGTCATAGCTCTCATCCCAATTATCAAAGTGCACCAGGAATCGACTGTCCACCATGTCTGTTACTGTGGCAACACAGATGAAGGAGGGGTTCTTCTTGTCAATGGCCTCCAGCTTCATCCCAATTCTGAATCCTAAAGGGGTGACAGTCTGGAAAATATACATAGGACGGTTACTCAGAGGCAAAAGTTACTTCATCCATAACCCTACAGATATAGGATCTTCATTTCATCACCCTGTTTGTTGTAGGATAACCTTTGCAATGCAGGACATTTTAAACTGGCAGTGTATTCTGAAGGCTTCTGAGGCTTGTAATTTCCACTTAGAAATGTCAGACTTAAGAAAAAATGTATCAACCCTTACAAAAAAAGTAAATTAATTATAATCCACATAATAATGAACATTTCCTGTTGCTGCAGGACTATTTTCCTGCTGTAGAAAACCACACCTGTACTTTAAACTGCACATGCATCTGCGTCAAATCTATGTTGAATGGGCTGATGTCAAGTACTGTACTTCAATGAATGCCGTGTAGTCTTAACTAAACAGTTTTACCAAGTGGTGGTAAAACGCTACTACTAAAGCAATATGAATGTGGACACGTTGAGATTTTGTGTCAGAGAATTTCAGATGGAGCAAATGCTTTTTAAATGGGAGTCATCTGTTGATGAATGACAATGGGGATGATTGACAAAAAAATGAATGCAACTCGTCCGAAAATAGTTTACTTGAGTTGTACTTCTGACGCTCAAAAATGGACAATGATGTATGTCGATTTCATTTGTGTTCATGCATCGGAGTGTGTCCCCGGCCAAATCTAGGTCTGTAGACTTCTCTTACCGTGTTCTGATTCTCAAACAGGGCCTTGGGAGCTGCCTGGGCTTTGCTCTGTTTGATGTATGACGACCAGCCGAACTCCTCATCCTTCATACCTGTCCATCCATAGAGAAATGACAAGGATTATACTCACGTTTCCATAAAGAACTGGGGGTAAAAATGATTTGACTCCTAATTAAATATTGCTGGTTAAATTACAGTGCTAGTAATCATACATAGAAGTCATATAAATAAACATCTTTGTCTTCTTTGTGTTTTCAAAATAGTTTAGAACCGTTTTCCATTTGCCATGGGTAACCTGCTTGCACACCTGCTTGTCAAAGTATACACACTGTAACCATCCCTAAATGACTAGTCTCGCATACAGATGTTAGATATTCATTTGATCACCCTGTTGCAGAAGAACTTTCCTGCAATTCAAGACATTTAAAACGTGTAGTGTATTTGAGGTTTAAAAAAATTCTACTTTGAAATGTCAGACTTGATTTTCCCTTACAAAAATGTATCAACCCCTACAAAAATGGCCACTAATTATTATAATACACATAATAATAATTCAAATTCACTGTTGAGGCAAACTAGCTCAAATTAAAATACAGCAGTAAGGAAATACTAATGAGAAGAAGATGAGGAAGTGCTAAAGTAACCGTTTCAAAATATCCCATCCAAAATGACAAGCAATCCATACGTTATTATCTTTTCCAGGTGGATATCTGTCAAATGTAGCATGTCTCTTACCTTTGGGGGGGTGCAGCTTGTGTCCTGTTTTCTCACACCATCCCACAGGGTGGATGTCTGCAGAATTGGAATTCACCCAGAAGTCATAGCAGTCCAAGTTCTTGTCAAAGTGAAGCCGTATTCGGTGTCCTAAAACCTAAACATGGAAGAAGCATTAAGCATCTTCATACCTAACATGGTCATCATGTGTTTGCTACTCAGAGATGAAGTAGCAGAATACTGACCAGAAGTGCACATGATGCCAAAATAGAAAAGTAGACTCAAAACCAAACAAGCATTTATGGTCGTATTAATATTGTAATTTGCTAAATGCCATTGCATAGCAACACATACAGTACATGTTAGTGAACACAACTATTGCTTTGCACTGGAACAAGAACAATGACAATGCAGACTTTGCTTCAGATCTGAAGAAATCCATGCCATGAGTTGAGACTCCTCTAAGAGGGCAGCGATGATGAGTCGAGGTGAGAGGTTACCTCAGCTACAGTGAGCACACAGTACATGGAGGGATGTTCTGGGTCCACACCCTCCAGCCTCATCCCCACCCGGAATCCATTCTTACTCTGGGGGAAAGCCTGGTGCTGAAAGGAAAATGGGACATAATATGTTTAAAATACATATTCCCAGACTTATGTAGAATAAATAATGAACTTAACAGTGTTGCTGTAAGAAAATAATAATATGATTAATGAGTTGAATAAATGAACTCTAAACATGCAGGACTCAATGTAGGCCTTGTTGTGAAATTGCATATAAACGCTGAATGACAAGCTGTAAAGGAGAAATAGGAGAAAGATTAGATTGACTTGAAGGAAACAGAGAATGATAATGGGTTAGACCTCAGTTAATAACCAATTCTAGACAGGCCTGGGGGGTATGATAGCTCACCTCTTTGAACAGTTTAGTTGGGGCAGCGATGGCTTTGTCCTGCTCCAGATAGGAGGCCCAACACCAAGACTTTTTCTTCCCTCCATATGGAACAGCTGCCATAAATAATGATTTGATTGTAGCAAGCAATAAATTAAATTACATACAGTTTGTGTGTGTGCAATGGCAGTGATTATATGAATATAGTGATTTGGAAATAGTGAGAAGATTCTGTCCCAAGAGACAGTCCCAAATGGCACCCGATCCTCTATATAGTGCTCTACCTTTGATCAGGCCCCATAGTGCTCTACATAGGGAATAGGGTGCCATTTGAGACACACCCCTCACAGGTGTCCCTTCCACTGCCTGTTTCTACTTACTGTGTCTGAGCAGGGCTGCATCCCCCCTCCGCTTCCTCCTGCCTCGCGGAGCTCCACGCGTCGTCTTCCTGCTGTCTTTCTCCTCCTGTTTGATGCACAAACAGCAGGATTTACACACTAGAACATTATAATATTCAGGAACATTCTAATGAGACTAAGAATACTCACAAATACAGTATAGACTAGAGCAATATGATATGTTGGTGCAGGCAATCAGGACAGTGTTTGTGAGGTAGTATGGAAATCATTCTGAATTTGTGTATACATTGAAATGTTTCCATTTTGAAACATTAATGATAAATCAGAGACTATCAGCGAGTTTTCAGCACCAATCAGGTCACAAAACTTTGTGAGAGGTATTAATTTAGTTACGACACCTCGGCAGTGAAAGACATGTAAGGCTAATGCATCATCCCTCACAATCTTGTGCAATCTGGAGTGATGCAAAAATGTACAGACTGAGAGCTCTGAAACAATTTGTCTATAGCGTCTTTAAAATCACATAAGCAACATCTACAAAATGTGATGAAATATCAAGAAATATCAGTAAATGTCTTAAAATGTTGGGAGTGATTTAGTAGGTACACAATGTCTGTAAAAGTGAGGGGGGGGAGCATGGATAAGAATTCCGGATAACAACATTGGTAAAAAAACAAAAAAGCCCATATTCCTTGGAGTATAAACTAATACTGACGTAGTCCTCATCATGGTCCTCAGGCAGGACCTCTGTGGTGTCCATCTTGTCAGCTAGGCTCTCCTTGTACTGCTGCAGAGGCCTCTTACAGCTGACCCCCACCACCTCCCCATTGCTCTTAGACACCTCTTTCTTCAGCTTCAGCTCACTGCAGTGGAAAGAACACAGAGTACCAGTGATTTAGAAACTAGAAGGTTTCTAAAAGGTTATGCAAAAAGGATTATCATTGTTAAAAACTATCGTTTCAGTAATAACACAACTGGGAAATGTTTCTGTCAAAATATCTAAAGTATGACCAGCTCAATACAGTGTTCATTCACGGCAAATAATTGAAGTCAAAAATGTAAATGAGGACCACATGTATTTCATATTCATAACGCATTGCGCCTACATTGACTTATTCCTGGTGACGGCTGCCTATGAATAATCGTATCATCATCAGCTAAAATGGGCAAAATAAAAAAACATTTTTTATTTTATTGTAATCTAACTCAAAATGTTTCTAATTAAGTGTAATTAACAATTTATTATAGGATGCAAAGGCAGTATTTTCCTTTCTCTGTTGCCATGGCAGTCGTAAATCCACAGAGGGAATACCACTTTAAGATGTAACGTTCTGTTGGCAGCTTCTCCTCCTATAAGACAATGGATACATGGTGCCCACGGCAATGCAGCACTGGCTCTCTCTCTCTCCAGCTCAGAGCATGCATTAGCATCACCACCAGTCTTTACATTAACTAACTGATCGATTATTCCTGGCTTCCACTCTGCATAGGATGGCTGGCCCCAAAAACATTTTAGGAGGGAGACTCTGATTTTTTTAAGCATATGAAGGATGTTTATAGTTCTTCATAAGAGCAAATTGAGAAAGAGAAAATATGATATCAGTAAAACCTTTTTTTAATCTATATTTGTGTTTCAAAATAATTTGAACATGATAATTTGCCATCAATGTATGATATCAACATTGACTATGTGAGTCTGTCACCGCTATTATTTCAGTGTATTGTACACAAGGGAATGTTATTACAAAAGGAATAACCTCAAGAGCTCAATAAACAGCAGTTCAACTACCAGAAAGTAGCATGATATTTTCCCACAGGATCAGGCAGACACTGCAGTTAGGACCAGACCAGACCCCCTGGACCCTAATAAAACTCTAGTCCTCCCCAGCCCACTCACTCCTGCTGGTCCTGCTGCAGACAGCGCTCGCTGCAGTGAAGGCAGTCAGACAGGAAATCCACGGGGGAGCCCTTCCTCTGGCAGCGCACACACACCAGGCCTCTCTGGGCCCACTGACCCTCCTGCCTCTCCTCTTTCACCGCCACACACGCACTGTCTGAGAGGGCTGTGGAGGGAGTGAGAGAGGGAGAGAGAGAGAGAGAGAGAGAGAGAGAGAGAGAAGAGAGAGAGAGAGAGAGAGAGAGAGAGAGAGAGAGAGAGAGAGAGAGAGAGAGAGAGAGAGAGAGAGAGAGAGAGAGAGAGAGAGAGAGAGAGAGAGAGAGAGAGAGAGAGAGAGAGAAAGGGAAAGAGAGAGAGTCACAAAGTCATCCTCACCCATCTCCTGTGTGGCTAATGAAACGTTTCTAAGCTCAGGGTCAATAAGGTAATGGTCAAATACTCCAGTCACCCAAGTCATATGCACCGCAAGCGGTAGCGGAGCGCCAAGTCTGGGACCAAAAGACTCCTTAAGAGCTTTTACCCCGAAGCCATAAGAATGCTGAACAACTAATCAAATGGCCACCCGGACTATTTACATTGACCCCCCCTCCCCCTATATTTTTACACTGCTGCGACTTGCTGGTTATTTCTATGAATTGTCACTTTACAAATTACCTTGACTAATCTGTACCCCCGCACACTGACTCAGTACCGGTACCCCCTGTATTTAGCCTCAATATTGTTATGGAAATGTTTTGTGTTACTTTTGATTGATTTGATTTATTTTTGACTTTAGTTTATTTAGTAAATATTTTATTAACTATATTTCTTGAACTGCATTATTGGTTAAGTGCTTGTAAGTAAGCATTTCACGGTATATACCTGTTGTATTCGGTGCATGTGACAAATACAATTTGATTTGATACCCTATTTGATATATTTAAACAACAATATAGCCACGAGCTAAACTAACACATACTGTACATTAAAGTCATTTGAGATCTCAGCTAATCAGAAATGCTCCAATAGATAGCTGACCACTTTTAATGATCATTATTCATCACTTTCTTAGCTTTGAGCTCAATCTAACTAATTCTCATACCTATAAGGTTAGACACAATTATGACAATGTAATATTCTGGAAAATGCATATATCATAGGTATCCTAAACTAAAAGATGAAAGCATTTTTCAGACAGCACAGTTACCTGATGTAATTATCTGGTGTTGTGAATAGTCATAAAAACAAAGCCACCACTACTGATGTGAAGTCGTTTCTTGAAGATTGTGTATGTGGTATGTGGTAAGGTAGTGAAAACCGTCAGTTAAACATGCCTACTTGAAAGAGGAAGAAAGAGTAAATATATGCACATCCCACCAGGTCAGGTGCTAGAGAGACAGGTGCATATTATGTAAGATCCCAATGGGGATACAAACATTGTACAAGTGTAGGCTTACATCTCACAAATATATCCCTGTTGGGAGCATATCAAAGTTGTGTACATTGAACCATGCCATCTTACCCTCCTGAACAGTGGGCACTGCCCATGTAGTGGTAGCATGAGACTTCTTCACCCTCTCATCATCTCCCTCCTCTGTTAGGACCTCCAAGACTCCAAACTCATTCACCTTAAACTGATAAACATAACACACACACACGTGAGGAGTAATTATATTTATTATATTTAGATGAATACTGTGATTAGGGCCATGCAACATGGTCAGGAAAATCTCAAACGAATTATGATTTTTACAATTTATGATGTACACAATTATATATAACATTGCATTTGGCATTACAAAAACGGCTCATTTAATTTCATTATAATGTTTCATTTTTCTGCTAGGTATAATACAAATATTTACAGTACCCGTCAAAAGTTTGGACACACCTACTCATTTATGTTTGTACTATTTCTTACATTGTAGAATAATAGTGAAGACCTCAAAACTATGAAATAACCCATATGAATCATGTAGTAACAAATAAAGTGTTAAACAAATTATTCAGAAAAGCCACTCTATGCCTTGATGACATCTTTGCACACTCTTGACATTCTCTCAACCCGCTTCATGAGGTAATCACCTGGAATATATTTCAAGTAACAGGTGTGCCTTGTTAAAAGTTCATTTGTGGAATTTATTTCCTTCTTAATGCGTTTGAGCCAGTAAGTTGTGTTGTGACAAGGTAGGATTGGAATAAGAAGATAGCCCTGTTTGGTAAAAGACCAAGCCCATATTATGACAAGAAAAACTCAAATAGGCACAGTGAAATGACAGTCCATCATTATTTTAAGACATGAAGGTCAGCCAATCCAGATATTTCAAGAACTTTGAAAGTTTCTTCAAGTGCAGTCGCAAAAACCATCAACCGCTATGATGACACAGTCTTTAATGAGGACCACCACAGGAAAGGAAGACACAGAGTTACCTCTGCTGCAGATGATAAGTTCATTAGAGTTACCAGCCTCAGAAATGCAGCCCAAATAAATGAAACAGACACATCTCAACATCAACTGTTCAGAAGAGACTGCGTGAATCAGGCCTTCATGGTCGAATTGCTGCAAAGAAACCACCACTATAGGACACCAATATGAAGAAAAGACTTGCTTGGACCAAGAAACACAAGCAATGGACATTAGACTGGTGGAGTCCAAATGTGAGATTTTTAGTTCCAACCGCCATGTCTTTGTGAGACGCAGAGTAGATGAACAGATGATCTCTGCATGTGTGGTTCCCACCGTGAAGCATGGAGGAGGTGTGATGGTGCTTTGCTGGTGATTTTTTCAAATTCAAGGCACACTTAACCAGCATGGCTACTACAGCATTCTGCAGCGATACACAATCCCATCTGGTTTGAGCTTAGTGGGACTATCATTTTTTTATCAGGACAATGACCCAACCTACATCCAGGCTGTGTAAGGGTTATTTTACAAAGAAGGAGAGTGATAGAGTGCTGCATCAGTTGACCTGGCCTCCACAAGCACCTGACCTCAACCCAATTGAGATGGTTTGGGATAAGTTGAACCACAGAATGGAGGTTAAGCTTCCAACAAGTGCTCCGCATATGTGGGAACTCCTTCAAGAGAGTTGGAAAAGCATTCCAGGTGAAGCTGGTTGAGAGAATGCCAAGAGTGTGCAACACTTTCAATGTAGAAAATAGTCCAAATAAAGCAAAACCCTTGAATGAGTAGGTGTGTCCAAACATTTGACTGGTACTATATATATATATGTATATGACAATATTGAACCTTTTTGGCTATTGTGGTGATCTGTACCTTTAGCTCACTCCCAGGTAAGGTCCCAACACCCTCACTCCAGTCCATGGCACCATACACATCAAAATCAGGGGTTACTGCATTTGTGATGTTTGTAGACTCATCCATATTAAAAATGGTGATATCTGAAATAGACAATGATAGATGAAGCCAAGCCAGACAATTAATAATGCACTGCATAATAAATATGTCATAGGACTACTAAATCTACATAAACTGACTTTATAAGTCTTTTTTATAACATTAGCTAACTAAAGTGCAACTCAAATGAAATGAAGAAAAACAAAGTGACGTTCAACAGAGCCGATTGGCAACAATGTTTCAATAATATTTCACAGAGCTGCTTTGCAACAATATTTCACTATTGTCGAAACAGCGGAAGCCATGTGATTGGAACTCGATGACGTGCATCAACCACTAGAGGTCATTGCTGACAACATTAAGACGACTGCGTTTGAAACTTTCAGACCCTATTCAACAATGAAATCACTGAACAAAAAATCGAGACGAAAATGTCTAATGTATTTTATAGAAAATATGAATTATTGATAGTTTATGCAATATGATGCATCAATATTGCTGTCTTTCAAATACAATTCCTGACATTGGGGTAGGGTATTGGCTATAATTTATGTTTTATGTATGCGCCTATAGGCATTCAGGCAGTTACAGTAGCCTATATCAACAGCAAATCGTTGACAGTCATTTCTGAAATTGCAATATGAAAGTAACTTCAAATTGACGCAAGCATATAATTTAATTTACAACCCAAACTATTTGAAGGATTACTCCTATCTGCTAAGCGTCAAAATTGCATCGTTGCGGGAATACTTTTTTGAATGATCCAAAAATATTATTACAAAGGAAAATTCCGCATGTTGACTGTGCACATATTATTCTCCATGTGTGTTAGATTTTATCATCAGATGCTCACTACCGGTTGTGAGCGTTATTCATATTTATTTCGAGCTCTTTGAGTCAAATAGTTTTTATTACGAGTGGGGTTAAATTATTCGGTTGGGCGCAACCAGTTCGCATTTCCTTTGTATTCCAACTAGGAGTGTTACAGGTATGTAGCGATGTCCCTTAGCAAGACGCCCAACATGCATTGCATCAGATCTAAACACTTTTCTTTGCTCTGATACTATTTAATGTGTTTTAAAGGCAGTTTCCCAAAATGGCGGAGCTGGAATATACTCTATATAATTCTCACCGGCAGGCCTGCAGACTCGTTGCACTACAACAAAAATAATATTTAACTGCCTTGACAGCTTTTTGGAAGGAAATGGTGATATAAATATTTTAGTCCAAATCGCTTGTCAAGCGCACAGTTCCTCCTTTCCACATCCATAACCGGGAATTACACTGAAGCGCATTATTCTTGAAAGAGTACAATATACCATTATTATATACGTCTCCAAGAGACAAGAAATGTAGCGCAACATATTTTCTATCGATTGCAGTAATTTTCAACGCAACTTTTGTTACAATTTTAGAACGCAATAGATTAACGCTTTACATTGAACCTCTTCCTGGCTGATATTATTGATGACACGTCCAGTCGTTTTGTACTTTATTGCTAAGTTTTGGTCAAATTCCGTCGCAATGAACCTCTCACGAAAGTATTAGACTACACAATAGATCACTAATTACAATAAGACATAATTTTCTGCATTAACTGTTTTATCGTAAAGTACATTTGTTTTAATTTGTCTGTTTCTTACCCAAATTCTCCCACGAGTACTGACAAATTGCCCAGGCAGCCGTCAATGCGCATGAGCGTGGCTCTGAGCGAGTGCTTGCAGTGAGTGCCCCAGCTCGACTGAAGAACACATGATGGCAATATCGAAAGTTTTAGCTGGTTGAGTAACAAAATATTTATAGATTTAACCATTATTTGTCGCATAACGTTGCCATCGAAATAAAAGCACCAGCAAATGATTATTGATGCGTTGTGGATATTTAGAGAATGAAATATGCGATAATGGGAATACAAGAGCACGAATACCATGTTACTAAAAATACAACCCAGTGTGCTTGTCGACAGTGAAACGGGGTGACTTGCGAAATAGCACAAAGAACGTCAGAAAACGTTTCACTACCGACATTGTGTTGTATAGTACGTAGTGCGCCATCAACACATTTTCAATTTTGTGCTTAGGTTTATAGTACGCAGCAAGCTCGTTTTCGTTGCATTTGATATACTAAAATGAATCTGTGCTTGTGAGTCCTGTGCAAGAAACCATGCAAATATTGATGTACAACGTTTCTTTATGTCATGATATAGTTCCATTACTATGAACAAATTGGCTCAACTTGATGTAATGACATCAACATGAAAAACACCAATAGGCTGTATCCATGGCCTACTTTTTAATTAAAATACCTTTATTGGACTTCTAGTTAGTTTATCTAGAGTTGATTCAGTAAAAGTAGCAGTACATAATAGAATACATAACGTTAGAGTAGAATACATTATGTATGACTTTCATCAGTAATGGCTGTCTAGAGACAAATGTACAGTAACTATCTGTGCAGATTTGTAGTCAATCATGCTTATCATTACCAATGCATTCAGTTATACAAAAAAATGTATGATCATGATTATGACTACTTTTTCTATAAAATCTTTCATGCTTTGTCATCAGATTATTATGAACTGCTCTGTGAGAGCATGTCTGGCTAATGCATACTGGATTGGGTGTTACTGCTGTTGCATATCACCATAGTGTACATTTAATTTGTTACTTTTGGAGCTCAATTTCAATTCATGGAATGTGCATATTGGAATGGCATGCGGGCAAAGATTTCATTGGGAGCCCTTTCTTGCATATGACTGAGTATTTAACTGAAGACATGCTTTGTGTTGGTGATCTGTCTCTAATGCATGATTGGCGTCACCGCACAATCCACTCACTGTATAGAACATTAGTGATTAGTGAGTTACAGTGTCACTAATTTGCTAAAAAGAAAAGAAGCTCAAATGATGCTGTGCTGATGATGCTGTGCTGAGGGTGATTGTCAAAAGACATATTGAAGACTGGGTTTATGACTGGGATAATGATTTAAGTGCTTAGGACTTGTTTGCTTTCCCTCAAAGATCTGTCATGGTTTTAACAACTGTCGCAGGAGCCTGTTCAATGTCTCAACTCTAAACATTCAAGAATATGTTCAGTTCACACACACACACACACACACACACACACACACACACACACACACACACACACACACACACACACACACACACACACACACACACACACACACACACACACACACACACACACACACACACACACACACACACACACACACACATACAGCAGATTCTCCAGTGTTAAATCAACACTGTAGAGTGTTACATTTAACATTGTTCCAGTGTCTATACAGTCCACACTTTTCAGTGTTAAAATAACACATTGTAAAGTGTAAAGTCTTATTTCCCAGTGTGCCTTTCCTATTGAGTGAATTGTAGAGTTCACAACCCATGACTGTATTTGTTAGTGACAGTGACATCGTTGTTGCATTCATTCATTTTCAGTCCTATGGACCTCACCAAGTGAAATCCTAAGTGGATATGTTATCATTAAACTGTCATTATTTAATACAATACCATACATATTTCATAACGCCTTATTTTGAGGGCCTAGTTGTAACCTAATACAGTGACCTGAAACTCATGCTGGCTTGCAAAGTGATCTGTAATTCCTATTGGAATACAGCTGGACTGGGAATATCCAACATTTGGAATTTGTATTCGACTGGAACCTGTATTCAGAATGACTGCCTGGATTGGGAAGACTAAAATATGAGACTACCTAAAGCATCTAAACTGGAACAACTATTTCAGTAACCGATGGAATAAGTCCAAGTAACAGATTTAGAAAAATGTTGTTTATATTTGAGTAGCTTAAGACTCATAAATCAATCAATATACATGAAAAGCATAGATATTGAATCAAACTGTTCTAAAAACCAACCTGCAATAGAGCTCAACTCTGGTTATTAATGCCAACACTCTGGTTATTTTACACCAATGAGTGTTAAATTAACACTTACAGAGTCAACTTCACTCCTGAATCAACCATAGAAAAGTTACACTGAAAAATCTACACTAGGTAACACTGGCCAATTTGCTGTGCAGTATGCTGTTGATCAACTGGCCAGAGAAGCAGAGCACTGTTCTAAAGAAGTGTGTGACCTATTTACATTTAATTTACTCAGAGTCATGTCTGGCTTGCCTCCTGGTGCTCCAGCAGCTGTTACAGTATATACACCCCAACAGGCCAACATCACACATTAATAGCTTAAAAAATAATACCGTCCAGTGAATATGTATGCAGTGACATCACAGTGATGTCAAGAGAGGTTGGTTGTCACCCCACTCAGGTATATTTCTAGCCACTGGGTGTTGGTGATGCTGTAGAAGTGGTCTGGGCCTTGGGCCGTGCTTTATCCAGCCTGGATTGAGACAGGAAGCTTTTTGCGTGTGTGTAATCCCATTAACCATTAAGACCAGCCCTCATCCCCTGGTGTGTTTGCTCTGCTGTAGGCGGCCTTCTAGCGTCTCAACTGATAAAAGAAAAGGCGGCCATTCATGTTGTTGGACTACTGTTGCAGGTGTTGTGGGTATTGTGGGTCTACTCTGAAGCGCTATGGCCCAACATCAGTCAAGATCAAGACCAACGTCAGTGAAACATGGGTAAAGACCTTGGACTTCAGTTTTGGATACCACAGGAAATGTAGTAGTAGAGAACTACAGGAGGTGTACATGTTTACCAGTGTCTACTTAGTGTGGCACTGTGTACATAGTTCATGTGCTGCTGTAGTTTTGGCAACACAGCTCACTATTCAAGTTAGAGCATTTGGTATAGAATTCTAATACCTTTCAATGAAATGACTGAACGTATCTGAGTTCAGTTTATGCAAGTATTTCAGTCGGAAACTTTCTAAATGGCCTTTTTTTTGTAGATTTGTGGCAACAGCAATGATCAAATGAATCCATATTATTATGGATCATATTTGAGGTTTTATTAGCGTCTGACATTTTGAGGGTCTTGTGTGACGGAGTCTGATGTGATGTTATGTATTACAGATTGTTCTCCAGAACTTGCTGATGTGCATAATATCCTTCTATGCTGTTTACTACATAGTGGTCAGTCTCTGCATTGGTATTCTCAGGTGAGTCTAAAATAATAGATATTTTGCACAATATTCAAATGAAGTATATCCTGTCTTTCATATAGTTTCATTGTCAAATGTTGTGGTACATGATTGACGTGTACTTCCTGTCTCATGAACACAGAAACTATCCACACAAAAAATGCACATTGTCTGCATGGAACCCTCATTCTGGTTTCTGCCAAAAAGCATCACAATATGTCTCCAGTGCTACCTCACACATTTACTGTAACTACAGTTAACAGCAAATATACCATTTATGACCTAAGTTTCTCATTATTCATCATCTCTGCAGGGTACATGAGGTTGACAGCCTTTTAGCGCCCTTTGACTACACAACACAGCCATCATGGCAAAGTCCAAAATACCTAGGTGAGTTGATCGAAGACTCTGCTCTATTCTTGTTATTCAGTAGTTAGCAACATCCCTTTTTTAGATAGACTACCTTGAATTCTGTGTGTTCATGTTGGTAAGCATGTTGGCTGAGGTGTGTAGTTTTGTATTTCCTGCATAGTGACAGTGATCTCCATGGAGCTGACCTATCTTTTGGGAGGCCTGATATTTGCGTGGATTGTCGAGGAGTGGGTGTGGGACTACGCCATCACAGTCACACTAATCCACATCGGTCTGACGGTAGCAGGTAAGCAGCAAGAGAGCCATTTTTACAAGTATGTACATATGGTCTAATCACTGCGTTGTGTATATGCAGCGGTCTACTTTGTGTTTAAATCTGTGTCAAGTACCATGCTTCAAGAGTCCCTCCTTTTATTGGTTAACATCATTAATGTCGCTACTGAATAGCAACCAGTGCTATAGTGTGATGGCGTCTGTCTGTCTGGTTCTGTCTGGTGCTGCCTGTGCTCTACTGTAAAGCCAGGTTTGATAATAGCCAACACATCAATGACTCCACATGAATCTACTTCCCACCTGAGATACACTTTTTAGTAGATGTTTTAGTACCAGTTTCAGTATCTGCTAATGAATTAGATGAAAAATAACTAGGATTTCAATTGCTAGGATTTCAATCTACAGTAGGTTATGTTATGCAAGGTTGTAAGGCCACTTTAGTATCAACAGGCTTGTCAGAAGAACATCATGGTCATACAGTTTCACAAGCTGACAGAAAGCTTGATTTGATGTATTAGTTTATTTGATGTGGTTGAATATGTGTCATATTCAATTAATATCATGTCTGTTTCTTTCATCCAGTTATGTCTGATTTCCCGTCAACAGAACATTATTGGATTGCCCTTGGTAAGGAATCATACTTGATTTCAGGCCATTTGGAGCCAATAAAAACATGATGTTTTAATTAGTCGACGTACATTTATTGATTAAATACTTGATGCATTCAAATAGGTCTATCCTTTAAATCCACTTGTGTCACAGGTTCTGGATTGGTGATGATGATTTTCGGAGGCCAACTTGTAGCATATAAACTCTTCAGGAATAATTTTGTGTATCCGGATGAGCTCCAACATTTCTAAGAAAAAGATTTCGCTTTTCTTCTACAAAATGATGTAGGGTCAAATATTTTTTTATATTCATTTTTTTTTGTACTACACAACTTTGGTACTCTGTAAATCCACACATTATATTGTTTGGAAGGAATAGTTGAGAATATGGGGCAGCAGGGTAGCCTAGTGGTTAGGGCATTGGACTAGTAACTGAATGGTTGCAAGTTCAAATCCCTGAGCTGACAAATCTGTCGTTCTGCCCCTGAACAGACAGTTAACCCACTGTTCCTAGGCCGTCATTGAAAATAAAAATGTGTTCTTAACTTGCCTAGTTAAATAAAGGTAAAAAAATATATATATTAAACACTTCTTGCCAACAATGTTCTTGTTTTTGTGTATCTTGTTCATATTCATATCCATGCCATTGGAAATAATAAGGAATTACTATTTTTAGAGATGGAATAAACACAAGTGTTATTGCTATGTTATTAATGTAACAAAGTGTTATTACTGTGTTATTACTGTAATGAAGTGTTATTACTGTAACAAAGTGATATTACTGTGTTATTACTGTAACAAAGTGTTATTACTGTGTTATTACTGTAATGAAGTGTTATTAGTGTAACAAAGTGATATTACTGTGTTATTACTGTAACAAAGTGTTATTACTGTGTTATTACTGTAATAAAGTGTTATTACTGTAACAAAGTGATATTACTGTGTTATTACTGTAACAAACCGATAATACTGTAACAAACTGTTATTACTGTATTATTTCTCTAACAATGTGGTATTACTTATATCAAAGTGTTATTACTGTTATTACTGTAACAAAGTGTTATTACATTGACATTTTTGTAATTTAGCAGACACTCTTATCCAGAGCAACTTACAGGAGCAATTAGGGTTAAAACAAAGTGGTATTAGTGTCTTATAACACATTACCTAATTAAAACACTAAGGAACCTTAGGGATAGCACAGTGGTGATTGTTATTAAGCCTGAGCATCTGTTGTCTGTTAAAGCCCTTGGGATTAAGAATGCTTAGAATTACTGAGGCAGTAGCGAGCAGTCAGTCAGTCGCTCCTCCTTACTATTTTGAATGGTGTCATTTCAGTACTGAAGCACACATCCACCTCTTGAACAGGTCAGTCTGTTGATCATTACAGTCTGCAATACTGACCCTAGTCACAGTTGTAATCCCAGTGACCCCATATTTACACAGACACACCCCAGACAGTGAAGTAAATCAAAGACTCAACTGAAATAATTAAAAAGCTACAACAGGATGTATATCTACCCATAATATATTGGTAATTTAGCAGGCACTCTTATCCAGAGTGACTTACATGAGCAATTAGGGTTAAATGAAGGACACAGGCAGATTTGTCACCTAGGGGACTTGAACCAGCATCCTTTTGTTTACCTGCTCAATGCTCTTAAACCCTAGGTTACCTGCCACATCAACTAGTTTCACTCCATTCTTGTACCTGCAGGTGTAGATTTGACCTTGGTAAGAGCTTTGCTCAGATCATAGTGTCCACACCTTTCCAGATGGATTGACAGAGGGCGTTATTCATCTAATATCAAATGTATATAAGGATTAAAGTGTTAAGTAACATGCCAAGAATATAAATGTTTCTGTTTAGTGAATTGACACAAGGTTTTGTTATATGCCTACTTGTATGTCAAACACTTGATTAGAGTAATAGTAGTATTAGTAGTACTTATTAGGATCCCCAGTTAGCTGCTGCCGAGGCAGCGGATACTCTTCCTGATGTCCAAACAGGAATCAAAACATAACAAATAAAATACATAATATACATAATACACAGTACATAGCACTACATGTGCTAGGAGAGATTGAAATGCATGTTATTGACATTCGTCCTCTGTGTCCATCAAAGTGCAATACGTGCTGCTCTGTCCTGGAACAACTGCAATTTGCTGCACCTGACCACATAACTGTGCAGTATTCCAGATGCGACAAAACTAGGGCCTGTAGGACCTGTCTGCTTGACTTAGATGTCAAGAAAACAGAGCAATGCGTTATAATGGACAGACCTCTTTACCAGCAGTAGATTTAGCAGTAGACTTACCATCAGATCCATTTTCTAATCTGACTATGACTATGAAGCTATGATAAGCACAAAATACATGGCATATTTCGTAATCCGAAAGGTCAACTGCCTAACCAGTCCTAACCAAACAGTCCATGTATGATGACTGGTACCAGAGGTATACACAGCCATTACCATGTAAAATTCAATACCAACAGTAACATTTCATTTAACCTACAGTGATATTATTTTAAGTTAGTTTGCTTAGTTTAGTGGCTATTAAGTATTTAATTGTGATTAATACTGTCCCCATTTTGTTCTATACACTCCCACTGACAGACGTTATCGCAGCAATGAACCCAGATTGTTTTTGAGCATCATTACCAGTGAATCGAAAACAAAGGGATTTCCTCTGCTGCACCCAACAGACATAGAACATGTTGTAACCGAGCACCAGATGGCAGTATAGAGGTAGCCTACTAATTTACTGTATTATGGGAGGCCTTTATTGTAATGGCCAATGCTGCTCAGATGTCAAACCTATGAGGCGCGTTGGAGCTGGTCTGATAACTAATCACACCAGGAGAAAGGTCTTCCGATTCAGCCTGCCAGGCTAATACATATTTACTAATTGATTGGAACAGAATGTAACAGTTTGTAAGTGTAACATAATGGCTTTTTCTTCTGGCACGCACAAGAGCCCCTACATAGTTCCTAAATCAATATTCTAATTGTAGATATGGACATTGACATAAATCACACAAAATACCCAAATTAAATAACTGTTGTACTGCAGTTATTACAGCCTTACTACACAGCTATAAGACCAAGATAATGCAGGTGTAAAAGCCATGAACACTATGCAATAGTCACAGAGGACATCAGATCAATATCAGGATCAGAACGGTGAATTCCAATTCACTAAGTACAGGTGGAATTATATAGCATTGTAATGCATCCTGAATCAGAATTAATATCAATGTAGGCCGAGCTATTACATACAGTAACTTGGAATATTAGAGCAGTAAAGGATGATTGTGCTGTTTTCAGGTCATTGCCCTGTTACTTGACAAATGAATGCCCCAGGTAGGATATTAGTAGTGCTGGGGCCAATTGCTGGTGGACCATATAAAGTAAGTAGATACCATAGAAGGCTGGGACAAGAAAAAAAGTGATCTTTCATAGGTTTATAGGAGTGGCTCAACCCAGATTACACGACTCAGCGGCATTCTGGGCGGTGCTTTCAGGCAGCTGTTGATTATCCATGTTATCGGGGAGGCAGTGAGTGAGATCATTGAAACAGCTCCCCTGTTACATACAGCGTTACTACCCCTAGAGCTGTGTACATTCTAAGTCACCTGCGAACTGCAACAATAATGCAGCATGAGTCGCGCAACATGAATCGCCAGCAGGACGCCAAGGGAGTAATCTTGACCGGGTATTTTAGCAATAGTGAAGTTTCACCTCCCGCCTCAGTTGTCAATAATGCCGAAGAGATCGAGTCTTCATCGTTGAGGTGAGCGGATAGTCTGTTATTGAACATAGCGTACTGTATGTAACATTGCCGCTTGAATAGTAACGAGAGGTGCAGTTGCCTAGCATATTCTCTTTTTAGTCAGATATGGCTACCAGTTGTCCGGTTTGTAATCTGACCTCTAACAGAACACTCAGTAGCCTACAAGCCACCGCTGACTTTTCCATGTGTTGATACATTATTTTCTATGATGGATATTTGAAATCGAATGAGTTCATTGACTAAACAAGCAGTGACGATATACAAGGCAAGCAGTATAAATACTAAGTGTAGGCTAAACTAGGCTACGTCATTATGCCAAAATTCGACTGTCCACAACCCCACTTTTTATTAGACTACAGAAAACCTTAGAGCAAGCCCTTACAGGATATATAACGAACACAAATATAAAAGCAACTTGAAATTACACAAATATAAAAGCAACAAGAAACAATTTCAACGATTTTACTGAGTTACAGTTCATATAAGAAAATCAGCTAATTTAAATAAATTCATTAGGCCCTAATCTAAGGATTTCACATGACTGGGCAGGGGCAAAGCTATGGGTGGGCCTGGAAAGGGAGAGGCCCATCCACTTGGGTGAAAGACCCACCCACTGGGGAGCCAGGCCCAGCCAATCAGAATTAGTTTCCCCCCAGTATAGGGCTTTTTTACACACAGAAATACTCTGGGGTGGCTGGTCGCAGATGATCCCGTAGGTGAAGAAACACGTGGTCTGCGGTTGTGAGGCCGGCTGGACATACTGACAAATTCTCTAAAACGATGTTGGAGGCAGCTTATGGTAGATAAATTAACATTACATTCTCTGGCAAAAGCTCTGGTGGACATTCCTGCAGTCAGCATGCCAATTGCAAGCTTCCTCAAAACTTAAGACAACAGTGGCATTGTGTTGTGTGACAAAACGGCACATTTTAGAGTGCCTTTTATTGTCCCCAGCACAAGGTTTACCTGTGTAATGATCATGCTGTTTAATCAGCTTCTTAATATACCACACCTGTCAGGTGGATGGGTTACCTTGGCAAAAGAGAGATGCTCACTAACGGGGATGTAAACAAATTTGTGCAGACAATTTGAGATAAGTAAGATTTTGTGCCCATGGAACATTTCTGGGATCTTTTATTTCAGCTCATGAAACATTGGACCAACACTTTACATATTGCATATTGAACATATTTTTGTTCAGTATATATCATTTTTGTTACACAAACATTGTTTGTTCTGCAAATGTTTAAATAACAATATCAAACCCCATGCAGAGGCTACAGAGGACATACACACACAAACCTAAACCACATTTTTTTGTTGTTGCCCTTTTCTTCCCAATTTCGTGGTATCCAATTGGTAGTTAGTCTTGTCTCATCACTGCGTACTCGGGAGAGGCGAAGGTTGAGAGCCGTGCATCCTCCGAAACAAAACCCAACCAAGCCACACTGCTTCTTGACACAATGCCCACTTAACCCAGCTGCACCATGTGTCAGAGGAAACACCGTACACCTGGCAACTGTGTCAGTGTGCACTACGCCTAACCCTAACCTAACCCTAACCCGCAATGGGACAAGGACATCTGGCTGGCTGTGGCAGAGCCTGGACTCAAACCCAAGGTCTCTAGTGGCACAGGTACCACTGCCCCTCTCGGGAGGCCTCCCTAACCCTAAAATATTTATCTATTTATTTGTAATAATGACAATTACAACAATACTGAATGAACACTTATTAGCCTCATAAATAATGAAACACTTTAGTAACACTTTTTAACAATTTAGTTTAAATAATGCAAAAACAAAGTGTTGGAGAAGTAAAAGTGCAATATGTGCCATATAAAAAAGCTAACGTTTAAGTTCCTTGCTCAGAACATGAGAACATATGAAAGTTGGTGGTTCCTTTTAACATGAGACTTCAATATTCCAAGGTAAGAGGTTTTAGGTTGTAGTTAATATAGTATTTATAGGACTATTTATCTCTATATCATTTCTATTTCATATAGCTTTGACTATTGGATGTTCTTATAGGCACTATAGTATTGTCAGTGTAACAGTATAGCTTCCGACACAATTTCACCTGGTTAATATTGCCTGCTAACCTGGATTTATTTTAGCTAAATATGCAGGTTTAAAAATATATACTTCTATGTATTTATTTTATTAAGAAAGGCACTGATGTTTATGGTTAGGTACATGTTGGAGCAACGACATTCCTTTTTCGCGAATGCGCACCGCATCGATTATATGCAACGCAGGACACGCTAGATAACTACACATGGTTGATGATATTAAAAATCAAATCAAATTTTATTTGTCACATACACATGGTTAGCAGATGTTAATGCGAGTGTAGCGAAATGATTGTGCTTCTAGTTCCGACAATGCAGTAATAACCAACAAGTAATCTAACTAACAATTCCAAAACTACTGTCTTATACACAGTGTAAGGGGATAATGAATATGTACATAAGGATATATGAATGAGTGATGGTACAGAGCAGCATAGATACAGTAGATGGTATCGAGTACAGTATATACATATGAGATGAGTATGTAAACAAAGTGGCATAGTTAAAGTGGCTAGTGATACATGTATTACATAAGGATGCAGTCGATGATATAGAGTACAGTATATACGTATGAATATGAGATGAATAATGTAGGGTAAGTAACATTATATAAGGTAGCATTGTTTAAAGTGGCTAGTGATATATTTACATAATTTCCCATCAATTCCCATTATTAAAGTGGCTGGAGTTGAGTCAGTGTCAGTGTCAGTGTGTTGGCAGCAGCCACTCAATGTTAGTGGTGGCTGTTTAACAGTCTGATGGTCTTGAGATAGAAGCTGTTTTTCAGTCTCTTGGTCCCAGCTTTGATGCACCTGTACTGACCTCGCCTTCTGGATGATAGCGGGGTGAACAGGCAGTGGCTCGGGTGGTTGATGTCCTTGATGATCTTTATGGCCTTCCTGTAACATCGGGTGGTGTAGGTGTCCTGGAGGGAAGGTAGTTTGCCCCCGGTGATGCGTTATGCAGACTTCACTACTCTCTGGAGAGCCTTACGGTTGAGGGCGGAGCAGTTGCCGTACCAGGCGGTGATACAGCCCGCCAGGATGCTCTTGATTGTGCATCTGTAGAAGTTTGTGAGTGCTTTTGGTGACAAACCAAATTTCTTCAGCCTCCTGAGGTTGAAGAGGCGCTGCTGCGCCTTCTTCACGATGCTGTCTGTGTGAGTGGACCAATTCAGTTTGTCTGTGATGTGTATGCCGAGGAACTTAAAACTTGCTACCCTCTCCACTACTGTTCCATCGATGTGGATAGGGGGGTGTTCCCTCTGCTGTTTCCTGAAGTCCACAATCATCTCCTTAGTTTTGTTGACGTTGAGTGTGAGGTTATTCTCCTGACACCACACTCCGAGGGCCCTCACTAGTTTAACTACTGATTATGGTTGATTGATTGTTTTTTATAAGATCAATTTAATGCTAGATAGCCACTTACCTTGACTTCTTACTGCATTCGCGTAACAGGCAGTCTCCTCGTGGAGTGCAATGTAAGGCAGGTGGTTAGAGCGTTGGACGAGTTAACTGTAAGGTTGCAAGATTGAATCCCCTAGCTGTCATTCTGCCCCTGAACAAGGCAGTTAACCCACCATTCCTAGGCCGTCATTGAAAATAATGTGTTCTTTAACTGACTTGCCTAGCTAAATTAAGGTGTAATAAAAAATAAACAAATTAAATACAAAAAAAATACATTCAAAAAATCGGCCAAAACTTGTGTCTAAAAATACCGATTCCCGATTGTCATGAAAACGTGAAATCGGCCCTAATTAATCGGCCATTCCGATTAATCGGCCGACCTCTAATACACACACACACACACACACACACACACACACACACACACACACACACACACACACACACACACACACACACACACACACACACACACACACACACACACACACACACACACACACACACACACACACACACACACACTACCGTTAAAAAGTCTGGGGTCACTTAGAAATGTCCTTGTTTTCCATGAAAACACACATGAAATGAGTTGCAAAATTAACAGGAAATATAGTCAAGACGTTGACAAGGTTATAAATAATGATTTTTATTTGAAATAATAGTGTCCTTCAAACTTTGCTTTCGTCAAAGAATCCTCCATTTGCAGCAATGACAGCCTTGCAGACCTTTGGTATTCTAGTTGACAATTTGTTGAGGAAAGATGAGATTTCATCCCATGCTTCCTGAAGCACCTCCCACTAGTTGGATTGGCTTGATGGGCACTTCTTGCTCCCACAACAGCTCAACAGGGTTGAGATCTGGTGACTGTGCTGGTCACTCCATTATAGACAGAATACCAGCTGACTGCTTCTTCTCTAAATAGTTATTGCATAGTTTGGAGCTGTGCTTTGGGTCATTGTCCTGTTGTAGGAGGAAATTGGCTCCAATTAAGCGCCGTCCACAGGGTATGGCATGGCGTTGCAAAATGGAGTGATAAGTGTACAAATGGAGTGTACAAATCTCCCACTTTACCAGCACCCCCAGAGCATCACATTGCCTCCACCATGCTTGACAGATGGTGTCAAGCACTCATCCAGCATCTTTTCATTTTTTCTGCATCTCCTGAATGTTCTTCTTTGTGATCCTCAAACTTACATTTGTCTGTCCATAACATTTTTTTCCAATCTGCCTCTGTCCAATGTCTGTGTTCTTTTGCCCATCTTAATATTTTATTTTTATTGGCCAGTCTGAGATATGGATTTTTCTTTGCAACTCTGCCTAGAAGGCCCGCATCCCGTAGTCACCTCTTCACTGTTGACGTTGAGACTGATGTTTTGTGGGTACTAATAAATTAAGCTTGCCAGTTGAGGACATGTGAGGCGTCTGTTTCTCAAACTAGACACTCTAATGTACTTGTAATCAAACTCAGAAATGCTGATGCTCCAGATACTCAACTAGCCAAAGAAGGCCAGTTGTATTGCTTCTTTAATCAGCACAACTGTTTTCAGGTGTGCTAACATAACTGTAAAAGAGTTTTGTCGTTGACACAACATTCCAGTTCTGGCATAGGAACGGTCTGGTGTTTTTGTGTGACCTATTTGTTGATAACACATTCATCTCATTCAATACTCTGAGGGTTGACCATAATATTCCCAATACCCACTTTTTTAGAATCCTGCAAACTATCAGCTTTGCCAAAAAAACATTTTCCTTAATTTCCACTCGAGCCAACTAAGTTTCGTTGAGAGGTGCTTAGATCTTAACCCTTATCTGAAGGGCACAATCTCCAGATTATACGACATAATACAGAACATTAATCTGACTTCCATTGCAAATACAAAATCTGCATGGGAGCAAGACATACTGTAGGTGGCGAACTACAAGATTCTATATGTCAACAAACTATTGAGCTTATCCACACATCATCATTTTGCATAAGGCATGGGCTTATTCAGTTTATACTTTTGCACCGTGTCCATCACTCAAATGACGGATTGGCAAAAATATACCCAAATGTTGACCCCATGTGTTTGAGATGCCACTAGAGTCCAGCGACATGTTTTGTTTATGCCAATATTTGAGTTGCCTCTGAGACCCCATTTTTGAGGCATTCTCACATATGTGCTATACAACTGTTAACCCCAACACGGTCACTGCCATGTCCTTTTTGGGGTACTTCCCCTAGACCAGAATGTCCTCTTTCACTGGAAGTCTGGAAAGGCTTCCTCCTTAATGCTGTGGGTTAAGGAGGTGATGTCATCTCTGCCTCTGGAGAAGGTTAGATACATTGTGCATGGGTCCCGACAAAAGTTTGACTTAACCTGGTCCCCCATAAATAAACTCAGCAAAAAAAGAAACATCCCTTTTTCAGGACCCAGTCTTTCAAAGATAATTCGTAAAAATCCAAATAACCTCACAGATCTTAATTGTAAAGGGTTTAAACACTGTTTCCAATGCTTGTTCAATGAACCGTAAACAATTAATGAACATGCACCTGTGGACACTAACAGCTTACAGACGGTAGGCAATTAAGATCACAGTTATGAAAACTTAGGACACTAAAGAGGCCTTTCTACTGACTCTGAAAAAGCGTAAACGTGCCTTAGGCACGTTTAAAGAGGCATGAGGACTGCAGATGAGGCCAGGGCAATAAATTGCAATGTCTGTACTGTGAGACGCCTAAGACAGAGCTACAGGGAGACAGGACGGACAGCTGATTGTCCTCGCAGTGGCAGACCATGTGTAACAACACCTGCACAGGATCGGTACATCCGAACATGACACCTTCGGGACAGGTACAGGATGGCAACAACAACAGCCTGGGTTACACCAGGAACGCACAATCCCTCCATCAGTGCTCAGACTGTCCGCAATAGGCTGAGAGAGGCTGGACTGAGGGCATGTAGGCCTGTTGTAAGGCAGGTCCTCACCCACCGTTGCTGGACCAGAAGGGTGCTCTCAAAAAGTGCTCTTCACTGACAATGTTTCACGTTTTTTTCTCACCAGGGGTGATGGTTGGATTCGTCATAGGAATGAGCGTTACATCGAAACCTGCACTCTGGTCTGGGGCGGTGTGTCACAGCATTGTCGTGTCTTTGGCTATGCCGGATTAAGTGATATGACATGCTATTCTATAAAATAATTTATCCGTAATTAATATCACCTGATTGAGCTAATCATGTAAATGTATTTAACTAGAGAGTTGGGGTACCATGAAAGGGTGAGCTGTTATCTTCGGAATAAACTCTTAAAGACCTAGTAATATTTTACATCAATATCAGTCAATATTAATTGTCACCTTAATTCAGTCTCAACCAAGAATTTACAACTTTCAGATATCTTCACGAACCCTGGCTAACAAGTCAAATCAGCAATGCAAGGTTGGGTTTAATTATTTATTTACTAAATACCTAGCTAATCACACGGAATTACACATACACATAATTAATCATAACTTGATTACAAATTACGTCATAAAAGAAAACATCCCTGGCGGGCAGAACAGATGTGACAGCTTGTTACACAAAAGAAAAGGGGCTGGGTTTGAGTGAAAGAGCGGGAAGACTGAGGAACAAAGGGCGAAGCTGTGCTATCGTAAATACAGTATCTTATGCATTCTAAATTACCGCCCATTTGGAAAAGGAAAATGCAATAAATATTTAGATGGAAGATGGAAGGCCGTGTTGCCAAACCGAGTCCGTTGTCCTTTGAATAATGTCTCTGGTGGTCAATTGAATACGTTGTAGTAATGTCGTTTTGTGATAGACGGGATACTCTGTCTGTTCCTTCCTAACCCTCGTTTGCAGCTGCTGTTGCTAACTCAAAGGCTAGGAGGTATCACTTCTGTAGTGAATAAGAATTCAAAGTTCGCAACCAAAGCTCACGCTGATGTTGGCTTCGTTCTGTAGTTATTATCTGGACCATTCTGACATCGGACCGTCGTCCTCACATCCTCGGAACGGGAGGTTATATTGTCGTCAAGGCTTTATATAGGAAGGGAGAGGAGGGCGTGCTTGAAAAGTTTTATAGCCCATGTTCCTTCACAGGGGCGGGCCACTGATTGAGCAGAGCCCTATCTTATGAAAACCCAAATCTCACATTTTAGAAGCTAAAATCATATTTCATCCCATCACGAATAATGTCATTTTTCAAACATTTAAATTGAACAACAATTCTATGTGAATCCGATAACTCTGATGTTTAGACTTTACACTATAGAGTTTATGTCATCTTATCATTGATGAGAATGTCTCAGATGACAACCAAACTGACATCATATTCATTAAGTACCACTGCATATGTTCAATTGGTCGGATTACCAGAATATAGTTCATTTCCTCCCACCTTCTGATGTTCCCAGAATCTCTATGTTAACCAAAGGGGTTTGCAAATGTAACATCAGTAGGGTAGAGAGAGGAAAAAGGGGGGAAGAGGTATTTAGGACTGTCATAAACCTAACCCCAGGCCAACGTCATGACAGGATCATCGGACTGAGCTTGTTGTTATTGCAGGCAATCTCAACGCTGTGCGTTACAGGGAAGACAGCCTCCTCCTTCATGTGGTACCCTTCCTGCAGGCTCATCCTGACATGACCCTCCAGCATGACAATGCCACCAGCCATACTGCCCGTCCTGTGCGTGATTTCCTGCAAGACAGGAATGGCAGTGTTCTGCCATGGCCAGCGAAGAGCCCGGATCTCAAACCCGTTGAGCACGCCTGGGGCGTGTTGGATCAGAGGATGAGTGCTAGAGCCATTCCCCCCAGAAATGTGCCTTGGTGGAAGAGTGGGGTAACATCTCAGCAAGAACTGGCAAATCTGGTGCAGTCCATGAGGAGGAGATGCACTGCAGTACTTAATGCAGCTGGTAGCCATACTAGAGATTGTTACTTTTGATTTTGACCCCCCTTTGTTCAGGGACACATTATTCAATTTCTGTTAGTCATATGTCTGTGGAACTTGTTCAGTTTATGTCTCAGTTGTTGAATCTAGTTATGTTCATATGAATGTTCATACAAATATGTACACAAATATTTACACACAGTTTGCTGAAAATAAACGCAGTTGACAGTGAGAGGACATTTCTTTTTTTGCTGAGTTTATGTGTGCCATTCAGAGGGTGAATGGGCAAGATAAAATATTTAAGGGGTGTCTTAATGTTTTGTACACTCAGTGTATGGTCCTCTAACTGATAAGATGCCAAGGCTAAATCTATGTCCTACACAGAATGGGGATAAAGTGAGCAGGAATAAATCTTAATATAAGATTCTCCTACCAGAAATAAGTCCCTTGTTATGAGTGACAGCCTTTCACTAAAACCACATATGCAGATTTAAAACCCAGGCATTTTGACATGTATGAGAGCTCAGGAGAGATATCGATGTTATGATGGACTTGGTCATCAAATCAGCCGTCAGAGAGAGCCCCTGTCATGCTGCAGAGATAAAGCTGATCACCTTTACACCCCTCCTCATGCCCTCCTATGCCTGTGAAGATAAATGGCTTACTGTCCAGCATTACTCTTGCTTATATCCGTTTTGGTAATGCTGTCAGAGCAGATCCATTTCTATTCTCATTTAAAATTGTGCTTGCCAGTAGCTGGAGAGGGGCCAAATGAGGTTCCACTACACGCACCCATCTTCTGGATCTAATGTCCTGACAACATGTCAGATTTAGAGATGGTAAAAACCTACTCCGTGGCGGCTCTCCCCCTCTCTCAATGGTCTGGTGAATTCAGCCGGAAACATATATTTTAGAGAGGTGAAGGGGAAAAGTGTACCCTAACACATTAATAACATGTCGAAGACATTTTTAAAGTAGACAAATACACTGAACAAAAATATAAATGCAACATGAAATAATGTCTTAGATTTTACTGAGTTACAGTTCATATACTGTAAGGAAATCAGTGAATTGAAATTCATTCATTAGGCCCTAATCTATGGATTTCACATGAGTGGGAATACAGATATGCATCTGTTGGTCACAGATACCTTAGATATGGGCGTGAATAAGAAAACCAGTCAGTATTGCAACACAGGGCCAGGCATTATCATGCTGAAACATGAGGCCAGGCATTATCATGCTGAAACATGAGGCCAGGTATTATCATGCTGAAACATGAGGCCAGGTATTATCATGCTGAAACATGAGGCCAGGCATTATCATGCTGAAACATGAAGCCAGGCATTATCATGCTGAAACATGAGGCCAGGTATTATCATGCTGAAACATGAAGCCAGGCATTATCATGCTGAAACATGAGGCCAGGCATTATCATGCTGAAACATGAGGCCAGGTATTATCATGCTGAAACATGAAGCCAGGCATTATCATGCTGAAACATGAGGCCAGGTATTATCATGCTGAAACATGAGCCAGGCATTATCATGCTGAAACATGAGGCCAGGCATTATCATGCTGAAACATGAGGCCAGGCATTATCATGCTGAAACATGAGGCGATGGAGCGGCAATGGGCCTCAGGATCTTGTCACGGTATCTCTGTCCATTCAAATTGCCATTTATAAAATGCAATTGTGTTTGTTGTCTGTAGCTTATGTCTTCCCATACCATAATCCCACCACCACATTGGGGCGTTCTGTTCACAACGTTGACATCAGCAAACCGCTCGCCTACACGACCACATACATGCTGTCTGCCATCTGTCCGGTAAAGTTGAAACCGGGATTCATCCGTGAAGAGCACACTTCTTCCGTGTGCCAGTGACCATCAAAGGTAAGCATTTGCCCACTGAAGTCAGTTACGACGCCAAACTGCAGTCAGGACAAGACCCTGGTGATGACGAGCATGCATATGAGCTTCCCTGAGACTGTTTCTGGCAATTTGTGCAGAAATGATTTGGTTGTGCAAACCCACAGTTTCATCAGCTACCCGGGTGGCTGGTCTCGAACGATCCCGCAGGTGAAGAAGCTGGACGTGGAGGTCCTGGGCTGGCGTGGTTACACAAGGTCTGTGGTTGTGAGACTGGTTGGAGGTACTGCCAAATTCTCTAAAATGATGTTGGAGGCGGCTTGTGGTAGAGAAATAAACATTCAATTCTCTGGCACGATGTCATAACAGCAGCACACCACTTGTAGTTCCAGTTTCCCTAGCTGAGTGGCTATCAGGGCCAATGAAGCACCAGGAACAGGCCATTTGTCCCAATAGTCCCTAACAGCTCTGGTGGAATTTCCTGCTGTCAGCATGACAATTACACTCTACCTCAGAACTTAAAACATCTGTGGCATTATGTTGTGTGATAAAACTGCACATTTTAGAGTGGCCTTTTATTTTCCTCAGCACAAGGTGCACCTATGTAATGATCATGCTGTTTATTCAGCATCTTGATATGAGAGAAATAAGCGTTTTTTGCATATGGAACATTTCTGGGATCTTTTATTTCAGCTCATGACACATGGGACAAACACTTTACATGTTACGTTTATATTTTTGTTCAGTGTAGTTGGTAGGAAGAAACTTTGCCATCATTATCATGTTGTTCAATTTACTTAATACATATGAAAATGTTTTTATTAGTAAGCAAAGTTCATCAAAAATAGCTAGCAATGATAACTTTAGCTAGCTAAAAATCTGTTGGTCTCCCCTCAATATTAACTAGCTAGCTAACGTTTTACTGCATCTACAGTCAATCTGGTTACATCACAATGATGACAAAAGGTAGAAATGTATTGTATTTCCAAGCCACTTTTGTCATGTTTTGTCATTTATTATCTTGTCTTGTCCCTGTGCTTCCCATTCTATTCGTTTCCCTCTGCTGGTCTTATTAGGTTCTTTCCCTCTTTCTATCCCTCTCTCTCCCCCTCCCTCTCTCACTCTCTCGCTCTCTCTTCTCTCTATCGTTCCGTTCCTGCTCCCAGCTGTTCCTATTCCCCTAATCATCATTTAGTCTTCCCACACCTGTTCCCGATCCTTTTCCCTGATTAGAGTCCCTATTTCACTCCTTGTTTCCCGTACCTGCCCTGTCGGATCCTCATTTATAATTCACCGTGCTGTGTCAATGTTTTGCCCTGTCGTGTCGTGTTTCCCTCAGATGCTGCGTGGTGAGCAGGTGTCTGAGTCTGCTAGGTTCAAGTGCCTTCCCGAGGCAACCTGCAGTTCTCGATCAAGTCTCCAGTCTGTTCTTGTCTTTACGTGTAGTATTATGCTTTTTGTTTTGTAAAGTTTATTCTGGATTAAATACTCTGTTTTCGCCAAGTCGCTTTTGGGTCCTCATTCACCTGCATGACAGAAGGATCCGACCGAGGAATGGACCCAGCGACTACAGACGCTCGTAACACTGCCGTCGAGATCCAAGGAGCCATGCTCGGCAGACACGAGCAGGAATTGTCTGCTGCTCGCCATGCCGTGGAGAACCTGGCCGCTCAGGTTTCCGACCTCTCTGGACAGTTCCAGAGTCTCCGTCTCGTGCCACCTGTTACTTCCTGGCCTGCCGAGTCTCCAGAACCTAGGGTTAATAACCCACCTTGCTACTCCGGGCAGCCCACTGAGTGCCGCTCCTTTCTCACCCAGTGTGAGATTGTGTTCTCTCTCCAACCCAACACATACTCTAGAGAGAGAGCTCGGGTTGCTTACGTCATTTCACTCCTTACTGGCCGGGCCCGAGAGTGGGGCACAGCTATCTGGGAGGCAAGGGCTGATTGTTCTAACAATTACCAGAACTTTAAAGAGGAGATGATTCGGGTTTTTGACCGTTCAGTTTTTGGTGGGGAGGCTTCTAGGGTCCTGGCTTCCCTATGCCAAGGTGATCGATCCATAACGGATTACTCTATAGAGTTTCGTACTCTTGCTGCCTCTAGTGACTGGAACGAGCCGGCGCTGCTCGCTCGTTTTCTGGAGGGACTCCACACAGTGGTCAAAGATGAGATTCTCTCTCGGGAGGTTCCTTCCTGTGTGGACTCTTTGATTGCTCTCGCCATCCGCATAGAACGACGGGTAGATCTTCGTCACCAGGCTCGTGGAAGAGAGCTCGCATCAACGGTGTTTCCCTGCTCCGCATCGCAACCATCTCCCTCCTCTGGCTCTGAGACTGAGCCCATGCAGCTGGGAGGGATTCGCATCTCGACTAAGGAGAGGGAACGGAGGATCACCAACCGCCTGTGCCTCTATTGCGGATTTGATGGACATTTTGTTAATTCATGTCCAGTAAGAGGCCAGAGCCCATCAGTAAGCGGAGGGCTACTGGTGAGCGCTACTACTCAGGTCTCTTCATCTAGATCTTGTACTACTATGTCGGTCCATCTACGCTGGACCGGTTGGTGCTACATGCAGTGCCTTGATTGACTCTGGGGCTGAGGGTTGTTTCATGGACGAAGCATGGGTTCGGAAACATAACATTCCTTTCAGACAGTTAGACAAGCCTACGCCCATGTTTGCCTTAGATGGTAGTCATCTTCCCAGTATCAAATTTGAGACACTACCTTTAACTCTCACAGTATCTGGTAACCACAGTGAGACTATTTCTTTTTTGATTTTTCATTCACCTTTCACACCTGTTGTTTTGGGTCATCCCTGGCTAGTATGTCATAATCCTTCTATTAATTGGTCTTGTAATTCTATCCTATCCTGGAACGTATCTTGTCATGTGAAGTGCTTAATGTCTGCCATCCCTCCCATTTCTTCTGTCCCCACTTCTCAGGAGGAACCTGGCGATTTGACAGGAGTGCCGGAGGAATATCATGATCTGCGCACGGTCTTCAGTCGGTCCCGAGCCAACTCCCTTCCTCCTCACCGGTCGTATGATTGTAGTATTGATCTCCTTCCGGGGACCACTCCTCCTCGGGGTAGACTATACTCTCTGTCGGCTCCCGAACGTAAGGCTCTCGAGGATTATTTATCTGTGTCTCTTGACGCCGGTACCATAGTGCCTTCTTCCTCTCCGGCCGGGGCGGGGTTCTTTTTTGTTAAGAAGAAGGACGGTACTCTGCGCCCTGCGTGGATTATCGAGGGCTGAATGACATAACGGTTAAGAATCGTTATCCGCTTCCCCTTATGTCATCAGCCTTCGAGATTCTGCAGGGAGCCAGGTGCTTTACTAAGTTGGACCTTCGTAACGCTTACCATCTCGTGCGCATCAGAGAGGGGGACGAGTGGAAAACGGCGTTTAACACTCCGTTAGGGCATTTTGAGTACCGGGTTCTGCCGTTTGGTCTCGCCAATGCGCCAGCTGTTTTTCAGGCATTAGTTAATGATGTTCTGAGAGACATGCTGAACATCTTTGTTTTTGTCTATCTTGACGATATCCTGATTTTTTCACCGTCACTCGAGATTCATGTTCAGCACGTTCGACGTGTTCTACAGCGCCTTTTAGAGAATTGTCTCTACGTAAAGGCTGAGAAGTGTTCTTTTCATGTCTCCTCCGTTACTTTTCTCGGTTCCGTTATTTCCGCTGAAGGCATTCAGATGGATTCCGCTAAGGTCCAAGCTGTCAGTGATTGGCCCGTTCAAGGTCACGTGTCGAGTTGCAGCGCAGGTTTCGCTAATTTCTATCGGCGTTTCATTCGTAATTTCGGTCAAGTTGCTGCCCCTCTCACAGCTCTTACTTCTGTCAAGACGTGTTTTAAGTGGTCCGGTTCCGCCCAGGGAGCTTTTGATCTTCTAAAAGAACGTTTTACGTCCGCTCCTATCCTCGCACTCTGACGTCACTAGACAATTCATTGTCGAGGTTGACGCTTCAGAAGGCGTGGGAGCCATTCTATCCCAGCGCTTCCAGTCTGACGATAAGGTTCATCCTTGCGCTTATTTTTCTCATCGCCTGTCGCCATCTGAGCGCAACTATGATGTGGGTAACCGTGAACTGCTCGCCATCCGCTAGCCCTAGGCGAATGGCGACAGTGGTTGGAGGGGCGACCGTTCCTTTTGTCGTTTGGACAGACCATAAGAACCTTGAGTACATCCGTTCTGCCAAACGACTTAATGCCCGTCAAGCTCGTTGGGCGTTGTTTTTCGCTTCGTTTCGAGTTTGTGATTTCTTACCGTCCGGGTAGCAAGAACACCAAGCCTGATGCCTTATCCCGTCTGTTTAGTTCTTCTGTGGCTTCTACTGATCCCGAGGGATTCTTCCTTATGGGCGTGTTGTCGGGTTGACAGTCTGGGAATTGAAAGACAGGTTAAGCAAGCACTCACGCACACTGCGTCGCCGTGCACTTGTCCTAGTAACCTCCTTTTTTCCTGTTTCCACTCGTCTGGCTGTTCTTCAGTGGGCTCACTCTGCCAAGTTAGCTGGTCAAGGCAATTCGCCAGCGATTTTGGTGGCCGACTCAGGAGCGTGACACGCGCCGTTTCGTGGCTGCTTGTTCGGACTGCGCGCAGACTAAGTCGGGTAACTCTCCTCCTGCCGGTCGTCTCAGACCGCTCCCCATTCCTTCTCGACCATGGTCTCACATCGCCCTAGACTTCATTACCGGTCTGCCTTTGTCTGCGGGGAAGACTGATTCTTACGGTTGTCGATAGGTTCTCTAAGGCGGCACATTTCATTCCCTCGCTAAACTTCCTTCCGCTAAGGAGACGGCACAAATCATTATCGAGAATGTGTTCAGAATTCATGGCCTCCCGTTAGACGCCGTTTCAGACAGAGGCCCGCAATTCACGTCACAGTTTTGGAGGGAGTTCTGTCGTTTGATTGGTGCGTCCGTCAGTCTCTCTTCCGGGTTTCATCCCCAGTCTAACGGTCAAGCAGAGAGGGCCAATCAGACGATTGGTCGCATACTACGCAGCCTTTCTTTCAGAAACTCTGCGTCTTGGGCAGAACAGCTCCCCTGGGCAGAATACGCTCACAACTCGCTTCCTTCGTCTGCTACCGGGTTATCTCCGTTTCAGAGTAGTCTGGGTTACCAGCCTCCTCTGTTCTCATCCCAGCTTGCCGAGTCCAGCGTTCCCTCCGCTCAAGCGTTTGTCCAACGTTGTGAGCGCACCTGGAGGAGGGTGAGGTCTGCACTTTGCCGCTACAGGGCACAGACTGTGAGAGCCGCCAATAAACGCAGGATTAAGAGTCCTAGGTATTGTTGCGGCCAGAGAGTGTGGCTTTCCACTCGCAACCTTCCTCTTACGACAGCTTCTCGTAAGTTGACTCCGCGGTTCATTGGTCCGTTCCGTGTCTCCCAGGTCGTCAAGGCTTCTTCCGCGACATCTTCGTCGCGTCCATCCTGTCTTCCATGTCTCCTGTGTTAAGCCCTTTCTTCGCACCCCCGTTCGTCTTCCTCCCCCTCCCGTCCTTGTCGAGCGCACCTATTTACAAGGTACATAAGATCATGGACATGCGTTCTCGGGGACGGGGTCACCAATACTTAGTGGATTGGGAGGGTTACGGTCCTGAGGAGAGGAGTTGGGTTCCGTCTCGGGGGACGTGCTGGACCGTTCACTCATTGATGATTTCCTCCGTTGCCGCCAGGATTCCTCCTCGAGTGCGC
Source organism: Oncorhynchus gorbuscha (assembly GCF_021184085.1). NCBI lineage: Eukaryota > Metazoa > Chordata > Actinopteri > Salmoniformes > Salmonidae > Oncorhynchus > Oncorhynchus gorbuscha. The sequence continues at coordinate 21,916,032 of NC_060184.1, read as the reverse complement.
CAGGAGGCGCTCGGTGAGTGGGGGTACTGTCATGTTTTGTCATTTATTATCTTGTCTTGTCCCTGTGCTTCCCATTCTATTCGTTTCCCTCTGCTGGTCTTATTAGGTTCTTTCCCTCTTTCTATCCCTCTCTCTCCCCTCCCTCTCTCACTCTCTCGCTCTCTCTTCTCTCTATCGTTCCGTTCCTGCTCCCAGCTGTTCCTATTCCCCTAATCATCATTTAGTCTTCCCACACCTGTTCCCGATCCTTTTCCCTGATTAGAGTCCCTATTTCACTCCTTGTTTCCCGTACCTGCCCTGTCGGATCCTCATTTATAATTCACCGTGCTGTGTCAATGTTTTGCCCTGTCGTGTCGTGTTTCCCTCAGATGCTGCGTGGTGAGCAGGTGTCTGAGTCTGCTAGGTTCAAGTGCCTTCCCGAGGCAACCTGCAGTTCTCGATCAAGTCTCCAGTCTGTTCTTGTCTTTACGTGTAGTATTATGCTTTTTGTTTTGTAAAGTTTATTCTGGATTAAATACTCTGTTTTCGCCAAGTCGCTTTTGGGTCCTCATTCACCTGCATGACAACTTTAATACACTTTTGATGAAATTTTACTCCATGCCAATTGAGCAGAATGCTGTTGGGCATCAGTCCTAAAATAATGTTCAAAACAGTATTGTGACTAAAATTCCAAGCCATGAATACTACTTTTGATTTTGACCCCCCCTTTGTTCAAGGACACATTATTCAATTTCTGTTAGTTACATGTGTGTCGATCTTGTTCAGTTTATGTCTCAGTTGTTGAATCTTGTTATGTTCATACAAATATATACACATGCTACGTTTGCTGAAAATAAACGCAGTTGAGAGGGCGTTTCTTTTTTTTGCTGAATTTACAATGTGGAGAGCCTGTCTTACTTAGTGTAACTTTGTATAGTTTGGCAAGCAGTCATGTCTGTCTAGTGGCCATTTGTGCTGATAAGAATTTTAATTGAACTTTTTTTTCTCCGTTTTTGTTTCAATTACTTTTTGTTTCTGTTTTTCTTTCCTATTTAGCTTACTTTTATAGATGCATTGGCGGGTGGGTGGTTTGGATGGAGGGAGTGAAGGGTTGGAGGGAGGGAGGTGATGGATGGATGGATGGGAGAATGAGGGTTTGGGGTTGTACGGTTTTTGTTGTTATATCTGAAAATATATAAATAAAGTAAAAAAATAAAACTTTAAGGCTACGCAATCTCTCAATGTCTTACTTCCAAAGCAATTTGAGCTACTACGTAGTTATACATGTTGTTAATTTCTATGCTGCAGGGACCAATGGCCCTCCCTCTGCCACAGCAGGAGCAATCAATGCTGCCTCTGAACCACTCACCCCATTCATAGCCTCTGAAATAGTGATATAGGAGCATCTGAGTCTTATACCTTGTGTAGTCACGTGTAACATTCTGTACACTCCCCTTGTCCTAAGGGTCAAAAATGACCCGCCTTTACTAAACCCCTAAAATATAGCAGCTTGATTGAATTTTAAACCCCAAATCTATTTTGCATGAAGAAATAACCTGTCATTCATCACAAACTTTGTGAATATATTGGTTTTCCCTCTTCACAATGCAGAAAGAATGCATTTAATCAGTGGCCATCGCTCATTTTTATTACAACACACCTGTCATGATAGTTTTCTTTACTAAAGTACAGCTCATCACTAAGCTAAGGAACCTGGGACTAAACACCTCCCTCTGCAACTGGATCCGGGACTTCCTGACTGGCCGCCCCAGGTGGTGAGGGTAGGTAGCAACACATCTGCTACGCTGATCTTCAACACTGGAGCTCCCCAGGGGTGTGTGCTCAGTCCCCTCCTGTACTCCCTGTTCACACACGACTGCATGGCCAGGCACGACTCCATCACCATCATTAAGTTTGCAGACGACACAACAGTGGTAGGTTTGATCACCGACAACGACGAGCCAGCCTACAGGGAGGTGGTCAGAGACCTGGCCGTGTGGTGCCAGAATAACAACCTATCCCTCAACATAACCAAGACTAAGGAGATGATTGTGGACTACAGGAAATGGAGCACCGAGCACACCCCATTCTCATCGACGGGGCTGTAGTGAAGCATGTTGAGAACTTCAGGTTCCTTGGTGTCCACATCAACAACAAACTAGAATGGTCCAAACACACCAAGACAGTCGTGAAGAGGGCACGACAAAGCCTATTCCCCCTCAGGAAACTAAAAAGATTTGGCATGGGTCCTGAGATCCTCAAAAGGTTCTACAGCTGCAACATCGAGAGCATCCTGACTGGTTGCATCACTGCCTGGTACGGCAATTGCTCAGCCTCCGACCCTCCTGCACATTGGCTAACCGGGCTATCTGCATTGTGTCCCACCACCCGCCAACCCCTCTTTTTACGCTACTGCTACTCTCTGTTCATCATATATGCATAGTCACTTTAACCATATCTAGATGTACATACTAAGTCAATAAGCATGACTAACCGGTGTCTGTATATAGCCTTGCTAATGTCTTTTTACTGTTGTTTTATTTCTTTACTTACACACATTTTGCACTATTGGTTAGAGCCTGTAAGTAAGCATTTCACTGTAAGGTCTACACCTGTTGTACTTGGCGCACGTGACAAACTTTGATTTGATTTGGTTTATTATTATTATTGCTAAAGGTACTGCATAGGTGTAAACATAATTGGCTTAGCAAGATATAGTACTTGTATAGCCTAAGAAAGTAGCAGAAATGTGCAGAATATAGATTTGAATGCATTTTATTGAAGGGAAACAATAAGTCTTGAACTTTTTTGGCAACATAGTGATATATTCTTATACTGTACAATGAGGAATTCAACTACAAAATACTAGTCTTCTTCTATTTTTTAAATCATTGCCCACACCCACAAGGTGTATAAACAACAACAATGAATAGGAATAAGATAATAGATACAAAACAAAAACATGAAAAACATAAAACAATCAACTCTAATTAGCACATGTTGGACAGTATGCAAGTGTGTGTGCATGGTCTTTGCAGATGCATTTCTCACATGTGCAGCATATAGTATTTGTTACAGTCCTTCCTTGGGTGTCAAAATTGGCATCTCCTCCTCTTGCCTGCCCCAGCTCCAGCCTCAGTTGGATCAGGACAGCTTTCACAAGCGCTGCAGAGGCTGCTTTGCAGAGAAGGCGCTCCCTTCTTTGAATGTGTGGGGTTACAATTGTCTCTCTCAGCTGCTCCAGGAACACCCTCCTCCTGTTCCGTTTATCAGGCATCCAGGTAGGGTTGATCTTGTCCCATATCATGAAGGCATTGTATGAGGACACATCAATGATGTTGTGGAAGATGACCAGGGGCCAGCGGGCAGTCATCCTCCTACAGTTGTAAGTTCCAATCACTTTGTCCAGGTTGTCCGTGCCTCCTTTGTTGTGGTTGTAGTCCAGGATTATGGCTGGTTTCCTGTCACTGATCTTAACCGTTTTGTGCAGTGTGCTTAGGAGAACCACATTCTTGTTCATCTTTGGAGGTAAGAAACTGGAATGGTGGTGGGGGTGAAGGCAAACTTTGATGAGAAAGGCCCCTCTCCCCCTTGCGAGGAGTGCAGTGGGGAGCTCAGACTTGTTATTTCTAACTGCCAACCATGGTGATCTTCCTCTTCAGGAGCTGCTGGCTGACTTTAAAAGAGGTGAAGAAATTGTCAGACATGACATTGTGCCCCGTCAGTCCATCTGTCACATCAAGCACAACCCGCATCCCCTGTTTTTTCTCCGGGCCTCCACTGGTCGGCTTCCCTGTGTAGACTTGCATCTTCCAAGCGTAGCTGAATTGTGTGTTACAGGCCACACATATCTTGATGCCATACTTTGCTGGCTTGCTGGGCATATACTGCCTGAAAGTAATCCGTAATTAGTATCAGGGTCACAGAAAACAATCACATAAATCAATGACATTACAGCAATACATAATAAAAGCTCCAGCCTCAGTTGGATCAGGACAGCTTTCACAAGCGCTGCAGAGGCTGCTTTGCAGAGAAGGCGCTCCCTTCTTTGAATGTGTGGGGTTACAATTGTCTCTCTCAGCTGCTCCAGGAACACCCTCCTCCTGTTCCGTTTATCAGGCATCCAGGTAGGGTTGATCTTGTCCCATATCATGAAGGCATTGTATGAGGACACATCAATGATGTTGTGGAAGATGACCAGGGGCCAGCGGGCAGTCATCCTCCTACAGTTGTAAGTTCCAATCACTTTGTCCAGGTTGTCCGTGCCTCCTTTGTTGTGGTTGTAGTCCAGGATTATGGCTGGTTTCCTGTCACTGATCTTAACCGTTTTGTGCAGTGTGCTTAGGAGAACCACATTCTTGTTCATCTTTGGAGGTAAGAAACTGGAATGGTGGTGGGGGTGAAGGCAAACTTTGATGAGAAAGGCCCCTCTCCCCCTTGCGAGGAGTGCAGTGGGGAGCTCAGACTTGTTATTTCTAACTGCCAACCATGGTGATCTTCCTCTTCAGGAGCTGCTGGCTGACTTTAAAAGAGGTGAAGAAATTGTCAGACATGACATTGTGCCCCGTCAGTCCATCTGTCACATCAAGCACAACCCGCATCCCCTGTTTTTTCTCCGGGCCTCCACTGGTCGGCTTCCCTGTGTAGACTTGCATCTTCCAAGCGTAGCTGAATTGTGTGTTACAGGCCACACATATCTTGATGCCATACTTTGCTGGCTTGCTGGGCATATACTGCCTGAAAGTAATCCGTAATTAGTATCAGGGTCACAGAAAACAATCACATAAATCAATGACATTACAGCAATACATAATAAAATGAACAGTGGAAATCCCTTATATTACAGATATGAAAGTAAAAATGTACTTCTGAATGGAATCAGTTGCTCCTCCACTGTTACTTCAGGCCCAGGATTGTAGAGGTATGGCAGATGCTCCACCCACTTCTCCTTCACCTCTCTTATGGCCACCAGTTTGTCTCTCACACGTCTTGCAGGTCTTGACTCACGGTTATCAAATTGTAGCATTCTTGAGAAAGTGTGAAAGACTTTCACTGGCATCTAAAATTCCCTTCCACTCTTTGCATCCCAGAGACTACATGTAGCCTCGCCTCGGGACCAATACTCACCCGCTAAGATTAGCAGCCCTATGTAGGTGTCATCCGTATGAAATGTTGTGCTGCCATCCTGCCCTGGTTATCATACGGTGACAAGGACCATGTTATTTTGCTGTTCTTTGACAAAAATGTCTCTTTCAGCTTGGGGGATTTCTTCTTCATCTGAAGATGATGCATCGTGCTCTGGGTTGTATTCTTCCCTATCTTCTTCTTCAGATACCTCCTCTACTAAATAATTGTTCTCTTGTTCCTCCTAGACATCTGAAAGAAAAATCCGATCTACTACCTGTTGTGCATTGAAACATGCACTCATGGCTGAAATGTTTATTATATGAAATGTAGTTTATTTTGTCTGTGAACTTGTGCGATGTGTGGGGTCATGGAGGGGAGATGCTGCACATGCACAATAACGTTTTAGTGTTGTTCAATCAGTAGCACACAATCTCTCTCTCTGTGTGTGTGTGTGTGTGTGTGTGTGTGTGTGTGTGTGTGTGTGTGTGTGTGTGTGTGTGTGTGTGTGTGTGTGTGTGTGTGTGTGTGTGTGTGTGTGTGTGTGTGTGTGTGTGTGTGTGTGTGTGTGTGTGTGTGTGTAAATGATTTTATAACTGCCGGGTCATAAATTACCCTAAGACAATCTTTGTACCCTGGTGGTGTACAGCTTTCATGGAAATATGAACAAAGGCGATGTTTCACTTTTTCTAATTTTGGGGTCACTCTAGGAAAAGTAATCGAATTTCAATGTGAAAAAATATAATTTAGGGGGTTTTCTCTGCTGTTAAACTTAGTGGCGGGTCATTTTTTACCCTTAATACAACACAAGGGTTAAATCAGCATGTATTGATCTGAACTGATTTCAGAGCCCACTCATTTGAATGTAAAAGTCCTGCTAAATCAACTCTGATTGATCTCATACTTACAAATAACCCTCATAAATAGTCAACTAGTAGTGTTTTGATATGGACCTTGGTGATCACTGTCCCATAGTCTATGTCAGAAACACAAGATGTCTAAAACTAAACCACGCCTTGTTATTAAAATAAACATTTCCATACGCAAGGGTTCTTACATGACCTTTACCATTCAGGTTTCTTGGTGTTAATGAGAGTCCGGACATGGAACTTGCCCTTTAACAATTTTCTAGTATGTTTATCGCTGTACCTCTATGAAGAGATTAAGAATTAAAGATAGGGCCAACCCTTGGTCAACGCCTGAACTTGCCGAGTTAATTCAGCTAAGGAAGAAAGCTTGGTCTGAAACAAGACACACTGGTAGCTCTGTTAACTGGCTCACCTTCAGACAACTTCAGCTTCCATTAAATGGACTAAATCAATCTATTTCATTAATTCTATTCCTGACCCTTGTGACTATTCAGCTATGTTTTGGAAGGCTAATAAATTGCTAAAAAGAAGCAGCCACACCTCTCTGCCCAATGAGGTTCTATTTAACTCCAATACTATAACAGACAAAACTGAAATAACCGACGCGTTTAACCAACATTTTATTGCAGCGGGCCATTTATTTGAAAGGGGAAATAGCAGTAATAAGGACATCTCTGAAAAGACTGTTCATGAAACAAGCTCATCTCTGATACACCCCTGTTTAATCACAGACTTGCCTGCTACTGTAAATGGTAACCCACTGTTCTCTTTTCTTCAAGTCACAACTAGGGAAGTTCTGGATGCTCTCTTAATTATTGATGTAAAGAAATCATCTTGGGCAGACATGCTTGACCTGTGTCTTCTACGGCTTCCTGCACCTCTGATTGTGGAGCCTTTGACACATTTTGTATCTATCCATTCTCTTGGGTATTATTTCTAAGGTGTGGAAGGTGGCCCTTGTTCTCCCGCTCCACAAAGGTGGTGAGCCCTGCAATCTTAATAATTATCGCCCAATTTCAAAACGTTCATGTCTAGTGGAAATATTAGAACTCTTGATACGTTCTCAACTGCGGTCCTTTTTTAGATGGAAAATGTATTCTGAATGCTCACCAGTCAGGCTTTAGGCCAGGACACCAATGTCATAGTTATTAATAAATTACATAGTTAACACACTACACAGGAAACAGCACTGCTCTGCCCTCTGATTCAGAGGGGTTGGGTTAAATGTGGAAGACACATTTCAGTTGAATAGATTTAGATGGACAACTGACTTGGTATCCCCCTTTACCTTTATATTGTTATGTGGAAAACATTCAATACAGTTGATCATGCACTGTTGCTATGGAGACTATCCAACATTTTTCAAGATCAAGCGGCCTGCGGCTGGTTAAAGAAATTACCTGCGCGACAGAAGTCAATGTGCAGTATATCTGCTGATGGCGTTCTCTTAAAGGTCCCAAACAGTCATTCTGATTGCCATGTAAAATAGCCTTTTGAGTGAGTAAAACATCTCCCATAATATTTTATGGGGATAGAAATGCATTTTTTTTATGGCTAACTACCGGAAATTTGGAAAGATGTACATTCATCAGCTTGACTTGACTGACAACTCTTTGAAACGCCTATGTCAAGTAACTTGGATGCAGTGTTGCAGCAAAATAATTTCAAGTAAATTTGGTAATGCACAAATCAAATCATCTAGTTCTGACCATGCAGTAATATGTAACAAGTAATCTAACAATTTCACAACAACTACCTTAAAGGAATGAATAAGAATATGTACATATAAATATATGGATGAGCGATGGCCGAACGGCATAGGCAGGATGCAGTCGATGGTATAGAGTACAGTATATATATATATGAGATGAGTAATGAAGGGTATGTAAACATTATATAAAGTGGCATTGTTTAAAGTGACTAGTGATACATTTATTACATCCAATTTGTAATTATTAAAGTGGCTAGAGATTTGAGTCAGTATGTTGGAATCAGTCACTCAATGTTAGTGATGGCTGTTCAACAGTCTGATGGCCTTGAGATAGAAGCTGTTTTTCAGTCTCTCGGTCCCAGATGCACCTGTACTGACCTCGCCTTCTGGATGATAGCGGGGGGAACAGGCAGTGGCTCGGGTGGTTGTTGTGCTTGATGATCTTTTTGGCCTTCCTGTGACATCGGGTTGTGTAGGTGTCCTGGAGGGCAGGTAGTTTGCCCCCGGTGATGCGTTGTGCAGAACTCACTACCCTCTGGAGAGCCTTACGGTTGTGGGCGGAGCAGTTGCCGTACCAGGCGGTGATACAGCCCGCCAGGATGCTCTCGATTGTGCATCCGTAGAAGTTTGTGAGTGCTTTTGGTGACAAGCCAAATTTCTTCAGCCTCCTGAGGTTGAAGAGGCGCTGCTGCGCCTTCTTCACGATGCTGTCTGTGTGAGTGGACCAATTCAGTTTGTCTGTGATGTGTATGCTGAGGAACTTAAAACTTGCTACCCTCTCCACTACTGTTCCGTCGATGTGGATAGGGGGGTGTTCCCTCTGCTGTTTCCTGAAGTCCACAATCATCTCCTTAGTTTTGTTGACGTTGAGTGTGAGGTTATTTTCCTGACACCACACTCCGAGGGCCCTCACCTCCTCCCTGTAGACCGTCTCGTCGTTGTTGGTAATCAAGCCTACCACTGTTGTGTCGTCCGCAAACTTGATGATTGAGTTGGAGGCGTGCGTGGCCACGCAGTCGTGGGTGAACAGGGAGTACAGGAGAGGGCTCAGAACGCACCCTTGTGGGGCCCCAGTGTTGAGGATCAGCGGGGTGGAGATGTTGTTGCCTACCCTCACCACCTGGGGGCGGCCCGTTAGGAAGTCCAGTACCCAGTTGCACAGGGCGGGGTCGAGACCCAGGGTCTCGAGCTTGATGACGAGCTTGGAGGGTACTATGGTGTTGAATGCCGAGCTGTCGTCGATGAACAGCATTCTCACATAGGTATTCCTCTTGTCCAGATGGGTTTGTGCAGTGTGGTTGAGATTGTATCGTCTGTGGACCTATTTGGGCGGTAAGCAAATTGGAGTGGGTCTAGGGTGTCAGGTAGGGTGGAGCTGATATGGTCCTTGACTAGTCTCTCAAAGCACTTCATGATGACGGAAGTGAGTGATACGGGCGGTAGTCGTTTAGCTCAGTTACCTTAGCTTTCTTGGGAACAGGAACAATGGTGGCCCTCTTGAAGCATGTGGGAACAGCAGACTGGTATAGGGATTGATTGAATATGTCCGTAAACACACCGGCCAGCTGGTCTGCGCATGCTCTGAGGGCGCGGCTGGGGATGCCGTCTGGGCCTGCAGCCTTGCGAGGGTTAACACGTTTAAATATCTTACTCACCTCGGCTGCAGTGAAGGAGAGTCCGCATGTTTCCGTTGCAGGCCGTGTCAGTGGCACTGTATTGTCCTCAAAGCGGGCAAAAAAGTTATTTAGTCTGCCTGGGAGCAAGACATCCTGGTCCGTGAGTGGGCTGGTTTTCTTCTTGTAGTCCATGATTGACTGTAGACCCTGCCACATACCTCTTGTGTCTGAGCCGTTGAATTGAGATTCTACTTTGTCTCTGTACTGACGCTTAGCTTGTTTGATAGCCTTGCGGAGGGAATAGCTGCACTGTTTGTATTCGGTCATGTTACCAGTCACCTTGCCCTGATTAAAAGCAGTGGTTCGCGCTTTCAGTTTCACGCGAATGCTGCCATCAATCCACGGTTTCTGGTTAGGGAATGTTTTAATCGTTGCTATGGGAACGACATCTTCAATGCACGTTCTAATGAACTCGCACACCGAATCAGCGTATTCGTCAATGTTGTTATCTGACGCAATACGAAACATACCCCAGTCCACGTGATGGAAGCAGTCTTGGAGTGTGGAGTCAGCTTGGTCGGACCAGTGTTGGACAGACCTCAGTGTGGGAGCTTCTTTTTTTAGTTTCTGTCTGTAGGCAGGGATCAACAAAATTGAGTCGTGGTCAGCTTTTCCGAAAGGAGGGCGGGGCAGGGCCTTATATGCGTCGCAGAAGTTAGAGTAACAATGATCCAAGGTTTTTCCACCCCTGGTTGCGCAATCGATATGCTGATAAAATTTAGGGAGTCTTGTTTTCAGATTAGCCTTGTTAAAATTCCCAGCTACAATGAATGCAGCCTCCGGATAAATGGATTCCAGTTTGCAAAGAGTCATATAAAGTTCGCTCAGAGCCATCGATGAATTCTAAATCAGGTGAATAGAAGGATTTGAGTTCCTGTATGTTTCTTTCATCACACCATGTCTCTTTAGCCATAAGGCATACGCCCCCGCCCCTCCTCTTACCAGAAAGATGTTTGTTTCTGTCGGCACGATGCGTGGAGAAACCCGCTGGCTGCACCGCCTCCGATAGCGTCTCTCCAGTGAGCCATGTTTCTGTGAAGCAAAGAACGTTACAGTCTCTGATGTCCCTCTGGAATGCTACCCTTGCTCGGATTTCATCAACCTTGTTGTCAAGAGACTGGACATCGGCGAGAAGAATGCTCGGGAGTGGTGCACGATGTGCCCGTCTCCGGAGTCTGACCAGAAGACTGCCTGGTTTCCCTCTTTTTCGGAGTCGTTTTTTTGGGTCGCCGCATGGGATCCATTCCGTTGTCCTGTTTGAAAGGCAGAACACAGGATCCACGTCGCAAAAATCATATTCTTGGTCGTACTGATGGTGAGTTGACGCTGTGTCACGCCTTGGTCTTAGTATTTTGTGTTTTCTTTATTATTTGTTCAGGCCAGGGTGTGACATGGGTTTATTGTTATGCAGGTGAATGAGGACCCAAAAGCGACTTGGCGAAAACAGAGTCTTTAATCCAGTAAAGGAAATATGCAATACTCCTAGACAAATCGGAGCGGTAAATAAAGCATAAAAAAACAATTCCACTCGTAATGACGAGAACAGACTGGAGACTCGATCATAAACTGTAGGTTGCCTCGGGAAGGCACTTGACCGTAGCAGACTCAGACACCTGCTCACCACGCAGCATCTGAGGGAAACACGACACGACAGGGCGATACAAAGACACAGCACGGTGAACAATATACAAGGATCCGACAGGACAGAAACGGAAAACAAGGGGAGAAATAGGGACTCTAATCAGGGGAAAAGATAGGGAACAGGAGTGGAAAGACTAAATGATTTATTAGGGGAATAGGAACAGCTGGGAGCAGGAACGGAACGATAGAGAGAAGAGAGAGAGGGAGGGAGAGAGAAAAAAGGGAACGAACCTAAAAAGACCAGCAGGGGGAAAACGAACAGAAGGAAAAGCAAAATGACAAGACAATATAAGACAAAACATGACATTTATTGTGTTGTCGTATTGTTTTTTTTGTAGGCATTGGGACTGTGGCTGATTAGGGGTGTGTCTAGCATAGGCTTGGCTGCCTGAGGCGGTTCATTAAAGAACATGAGTAAACACCACGCTACATTTTGGTCCGCTTCTCCTTCAACAGTCGAACGGCGTTACAGAATCACCCACCACACCCGGACCGAGCGGCGTGGTAACAGGCAGCGACAGCAGGAGCAGTGAAAGGAGGAATGGACATGGGAAGACGTGTTGGATGGAAAGGTTGTTACACTTGGGAGGAGATACTGGCTGGAAGAGATCGCCTCCCATGGGAACAGGTGGAGGCACTTAGGAGTGCAGAGGCAGCCGGAGATAGGAGCCGACGATACGAGGGAACACTGTTGGCAAGGAAGCCAGAAAAGCAGCCCCAAAAATGTATTGGGGGGGTGGCTCAGGGAGAATGTGGCAGAGTCAGGGTTCAGACCTGAGCCAACTCCCCCTGTTAATCGTGAGGAGCAGCGATCAAAGGACTTCTGGACTTGGGAAGACATATTGGACGGAAAAGGACCATGGGCACAGCCTGGAGAATATCGCCGCCCCAAGGAAGAACTGGAGGTGCTGGTATGAGAAGGCAGCACGGCGACGCGGATGGAAGCCTGAGAGTCAGCCCCAAAAATGTATTGGGGGTGGCTTACAGGGAGTATGGCTATGCCAGGTAGGAGACCTGCGCAAACTCCCTGTGCTTACCGGGGGCTAGAGAGACCGGGCAGGCACCGTGTTATGCTATGGAGCGCACGGTGTTTCCAGTGTGGGTGCATAGCCCGGTGCGCTTCATACCAGCTCTTCGTATTGGCTGGGATAGAGTGGGCATCGAGCCAGGTAAGCTTGGGCAGGCTCGGTGCTCAAGAGCTCCAGTGCGCCTGCACGGTCCGGTCTATCCAGAGCCACCTCCAAACACCAGTCCGCCAGTGGCAGCTCCCCGCACCAGGCTTCCTGGGCGTGTCCTCGATCCAGTACCACCAGTTCCAGCACCACGCACCAGGCCTTCAATGCGCCTCGCCTGTTCAGCGCAGCCAACGCTTTCCTCCTCTCCTGTGCTGCCGGAGTCTCCCGCCTGTTTAGCGCAGCCAGAGCTTTCCTCCTCTCCTGTGCTGCCGGAGTCTCCCGCATGTTCAGCGCTGCCAGAGCCTTCCTCCTCTACAGCGCTGCTAAAGTCTCCTGCCTGTTCGGAGCAGCCTGAGCTGCCAGACTGCATGGAGCAGCCAGAGCTGCCAGTCTGCATGGAGCAGCCAGAGCTGTCAGCCTGCATGGAGCAGCCTGAGCTGTCAGTCTGCATGGAGCAGCCAGAGCTGCCAGTCTGCATGGAGCAGCCAGAGCTGTCAGCCTGCATGGAGCAGCCTGAGCTGTCAGTCTGCATGGAGCAGCCAGAGCTGCCAGCCTGCATGGAGCAGCCTGACCTGTCAGTCTGCATGGAGCAGCCAGAGCTGCCAGTCTGCATGGAGCAGCCAGAGCTGCCAGTCTGCATGGAGCAGCCAGAGCTGTCAGTCTGCATGGAGCAGCCAGAGCTGTCAGTCTGCATGGAGCAGCCAGAGCTGTCAGTCTGCATGGAGCAGCCAGTCTGCATGGAGCAGCCAGAGCTGTCAGTCTGCATGGAGCAGCCTGAGCTGTCAATCTGCATGGAGCAGCCAGAGCTGTCAGTCTACATGGAGCAGCCAGAGCTGTCAGTCTGCATGGAGCAGCCAGAGCAGCTGGATCCGCCAGTCAGCCATGATATTCCAGATCTGCCAGTCAACCAGATTCTTCCAGATCTGCCAGTCAACCAGACTCTTCCAGATCTGCCAGTCACTGTTTCACTGTGTATTTTGTGGGTGATTGTTCCTGTCTCTGTGTAGTTGTTCACCAGACAGGCTGTATAGGTTTTCACATTCCGTTTGTTGTTTTGTATTTATATAGTTATTTCATGTATCGTCGATTCTTCATTAAAGAACATGAGTAACCACCACGCTACATTTTAGTCCGCTTCTCCTTCAACAGACGAACGCCGTTACACGCTCATGTTATATTTAGTAGTCCTTCTCGACTGTATGTAATGAAACCTAAGATGACCTGGGGTACTAATGTAAGAAATAACATGTAAAAAAACAAAAAATGCATAGTTTCCTAGGAACGCGAAGCGAGGCGACCATCTCTGTCGGTGCCGGAAGTTTAAGTTGTTGGCTGGGAGTCTCTGACTACCAGAAGAGAGTATCATTGTCTCTTATATAGTTTTAATGGCTTGGAATCTCTGACTACCAGAAGGGCCCAAAATTGACTATTATTCGTATATAAAGCATTTCTCCAGAATATCCCATACTACCTCTCCTCACTTCTAAATTGGAAATCTAGTAATTATAAGACTCGAGACTGGTTGGTACTAGAGGTTCCACAGGTCTCCTCTGAGTTAGGGAAGGCTGCTTTCAGTTACTCTGCCCTTCAGTCCTGGAATGTCCGACTTGCCTGACTTGTTTGTCGCATGTGCCAGTTCAGTTTGTCTTGCATCTGTGCTTCTGCATGGGAAAAGACAAAAAGACGCAAGGGGTGGCAGGTAGCCTAGTGTTTAGAGCGTTGGGCCAGTAACCGAAAGGTTGCTGGATCGAATCCCCGAACTGACAAGGTAAAAATCTGTTGTTCTGCCCCTGAACAAGGAAGGTAACCCACTGTTCCCCAGTAGGCCGTCATTGTAAATAAGAATTTGTTCTTAACTGACTTGCCTGGTTAAATAAAAAGTTGTGGTCAATGAATGTTGTTCAGTTTGTTGGAATAATAGCCTACAATTAAAAGTTCAACAAGAGACTTTGCCATCAGATTACTGAGTCATTCTGGTCTTACAGTATGAACAAGTGTGTTTACGGACATATTCAATCAATCCCTATACCAGTCTGCTGTTCCCACATGCTTCAAGAGGGCCACCATTGTTCCTGTTCCCAAGAAAGCTAAGGTAACTGAGCTAAACGACTACCGCCCCGTAGCACTCACTTCCGTCATCATGAAGTGCTTTGAGAGACTAGTCAAGGACCATATCACCTCCACCCTACCTGACACCCTAGACCCACTCCAATTTGCTTACCGCCCAAATAGGTCCACAGACGATGCAATCTCAACCACACTGCACACTGCCCTAACCCACCTGGACAAGAGGAATACCTATGTGAGAATGCTGTTCATCGACTACAGCTCGGCATTCAACACCATAGTACCCTCCAAGCTCGTCATCAAGCTCGAGACCCTGGTTCTCGACCCCGCCCTGTGCAACTGGGTACTGGACTTCCTGACGGGCCGCCCCCAGGTGGTGAGGGTAGGCAACAACATCTCCTCCCCGCTGATCCTCAACACGGGGGCCCCACAAGGGTGCGTTCTGAGCCCTCTCCTGTACTCCCTGTTCACCCACGACTGCGTGGCCACGCACGCCTCCAACTCAATCATCAAGTTTGCGGACGACACAACAGTGGTAGGCTTGATTACCAACAACGACGAGACGGCCTACAGGGAGGAGGTGAGGGCCCTCGGAGTGTGGTGTCAGGAAAATAACCTCACACTCAACGTCAACAAAACTAAGGAGATGATTGTGGACTTCAGGAAACAGCAGAGGGAACACCCCCCCTATCCACATCGATGGAACAGTAGTGGAGAGGGTAGCTAGTTTTAAGTTCCTCTGCATACACATCACAGACAAACTGAATTGGTCCACTCACACTGACAGTGTCGTGAAGAAGGCGCAGCAGCGCCTATTCAACCTCAGGAGGCTGAAGAAGTTCGGCTTGTCACCAAAAGCACTCACAAACTTCTACAGATGCACAATCGAGAGCATCCTGGCGGGCTGTATCACCGTCTGGTACGGCAACTGCTCCGCCCTCAACCGTAAGGCTCTCCAGAGGGTAGTGAGGACTGCACAACGCATCACCGGGGGTAAACTACCTGCCCTCCAGGACACCTACACCACCCGTTGTTACAGGAAGGCCATAAAGATCATCAAGGACATCAACCACCCGAACCACTGCCTGTTCACCCCGCTATCATCCAGAAGGCGAGGTCAGTACAGGTGCATCAAAGCTGGGACCGAGAGACTGAAAAACAGCTTCTATCTCAAGGCCATCAGACTGTTAAACAGCCACCACTAACACTGAGTGGCTGCTGCCAACACACTGTCATTGACACTGACCCAACTCCAGCCATTTTAATAATGGGAATTGATGGGAAATGATGTAAATATATCACTAGCCACTTTAAACAATGCTACCTTATATAATGTTACTTACCCTACATTATTAATCTCATATGCATATGTATATACTGTACTCTACATCATCGACTGCATCCTTATGTAACACATGTATCACTAGCCACTTTAACTATGCCACTTTGTTTACTTTGTCTACACACTCATCTCATATGTATATACTGTACTCAATACCATCTACTGTATGCTGCTCTGTACCATCACTCATTCATATATCCTTATGTACATGTTCCTTATCCCCTTACACTGTGTATAAGACAGTAGTTTTGGAATTGTTAGTTAGATTACTTGTTGGTTATCACTGCATTGTCGGAACTAGAAGCACAAGCATTTCGCTACACTCGCATTAACATCTGCTAACCATGTGTATGTGACAAATAAAATTTGATTTGATTTTGAGTCATGTAGACCAATAGAAACGGCGGAGTACATCACATTTAATTAGTTGATAACATAACAGTTTGTATATACAAGTACAAAGAATGTGATATACAGATATGTGTTGGAGCTTTGTGTTATGGGGGATGTGTGAAACTTGTGAAACTTACTCCTCAGTCTGAACTGTCCCCATTTGTGCAGCTGAATGTTAACCTTTCAGTGGTGCCGACTGGTGAGACCGATGCTTCAGGAGAGCGGTCACATATGCTACCAAGGGAAAGGTCCTGGGTTTCGAGCCTTGTGGGAGCTGAATCAGGAGGAAGTGGTAGTCGCTAAGCAAGCAGTGTGATGTCCTTTACATATATATTTTTTCTTACTGTATACATGTTCTGTGGATGATGCATGAATCAATAATTGATCAAGTCCTTTGGAATTCTTTACGTAATGTGGTTGGTCAGGTTATTATTCCAAATCAAAGCCAGTATTATGTTAGCTGATAACTCCAATTGGAGTTTCTAACGTTCAAAACAGCAGGGTTAGTGGGTTCAAGTCAAGTGCCAATGAACAGCCTGTGTTATGATTATTTCCTTCCAATCAGGTGAGCATCTGAGTTTAATATGAATGAGATATAATATGAACTCAGGGACCACCTGTCTTAAAATACCTCCAGCAATGTAAACATGAGTCCGTGCACAGAATCAACATGGGTTATCACCATTGTGTTATTGGCGCTGTTTGTGGTTTTATCGTTTTTACATTGACACAGCAGCACTCTCTTTACCTTTCCTGTTGTTCCCTGAGGTTGGAGATTAGTAAAGATTATGCTTACTTGTGTCTCTTTTTACATCCTTTAAAAGGGAAATTTGCAGTTCAACAATAAACAAAGCAGCCGCCCCACCACCTTTTTGGGTACACTGCTTGGGGATGGGTCTGGAGGAATGTAACTTCTCTAAGATTCATAGACGGGGCTATGGATGCAAGGACTGACCATACATGAAATCAAAATGCTAGTTTTATCTAGGGTTGCACATTTTGGGTTATATTCAGAGGTGGAAACTTTCCGTGGGAATTAACGGGAACATATGGGAATTAACGGAAATATATGCAAATGAATATTAATACCATTTAAATGTAGATGTTTGTTGCATTGGATATATTTACCATATCATATGGAGACAGAAACATAAACCATTTACCTTATCATAAGTAGACATAATTGCAAATGATTAAATCCTTACAATATAAATAAATACAATAATTTTAGTTACGAATTGAACTTTAACGCTTCACGTGGGATTATTTCACTGAACAACAAAAGAAAGCGAATATTGAATGATCCCCAATGATCCATTTCATCTCCCAATCTGTAAAATGATAGTCTAGAAACTAAAGCTTTGGTTGTCTTCCTCAGGCTTCCATGTCTTCTCCCTGGACCTCCTCAATGTCCACCTCTTGAACATCAGACTCTGAGGCCTCATCTTCACTGTCACTTTTCAACCTTGTTGAGAATGGCTCATTGTCAGACCCAAATGACCCTTGTATTGGTCAGCCTGTTGCCTGCTTTGGTGTGTGTTCCCAAACAAAGACCAGTTGCGCTCTGAGGCGGCTGATGTTGGTAGGATTTGGAGGATGATGGAGGCAACAAGGAAAAGAGACTCAGATCCACAAAGTCCCTTCCATCAGGTGGCTGATGATATATGTTGGCACGACTGCCATATT
Source organism: Oncorhynchus gorbuscha (assembly GCF_021184085.1). Lineage (NCBI taxonomy): Eukaryota > Metazoa > Chordata > Actinopteri > Salmoniformes > Salmonidae > Oncorhynchus > Oncorhynchus gorbuscha. The sequence goes on along the minus strand of NC_060184.1, from coordinate 21,898,369 downwards.
GCATCTCCATACCAAAGCCCTTGCTTGGAAGTGTACATCACCAGACTGCCAAGAACCTTGCCTTCATCCAGGCCAATGTGGCGAGACACGATAATGATGACACCATAGGCCTTGATGATCTCTGCACCAGACAGGATGCTCTTGCCAGCATACTTGGGGTCCAACATGTACGCTGCGGCGTGTATGGGCTTCAGGCAGAAGTCTTCATGCTTTTTGATGTAATTCAGAACTGCAGTTTTCTCTGTTTGGAGCAACAGTGAAGTGGGCAGGGCAGTACAGATGTATTCTCTTACATGTGCAAGCAGAGTCTAAACATCAGACAGGATGGCATTGTCTCCCTCAATCCGTGCAATGGATACTGCTATAGGTTTAAGGAGTTTCAGGCTGCTTACCACTCTCTCCCAAAATACATCATCCAGGAGGATCCTATTGGAGACTTCTTCCCCTCCAGGATGCTGTCAAACATGATGACAACACCACCACAATGGGTGTTGCTAGGCAGCTTCAATGTGGTGCTCTTATTCTTCTCACTTTGCTTGGTGAGGTAGATTGCTGCTAAAACGTGATGACCCTTCACATACCTAACCATTTGCTTGGCGCTCTTGTAGAGTATCCATACTTTTCAGTGCCATGATGTACTTGAGGAACAGATTCAATGCATGAGCAGCACAGCCAATGGGTGTGATGTGAGGGTAGGACACCTCCACTTTAGACCAATACCGTTCTGTGTTCCAAGGTCATTGATGACTGCCTTCAGCTCATCTGCAGTGTAGAGACGGGTGTTTCTGTTGTCCCTTGTGTCTCTGCTCTTGTAGAATACTGAGATGATGTCATTAATTATTCCTTGCCCTCGTACATTCGACCACCCATCAGAGATGATTGCAAAACTTTCTGCTTTCTCTATGATTTGCTTGACATTCCCTTAAACTCTGTTGAACTCTGCATCCAGCAAATGAGTAGATAAAGCATGTCTAATTGGAGGGGTGTATGCTGGGCGAGGGAACATTCAGAAATCTCTTCCAATACACATTGCCTCTGAGCATCAGAGGTGAACCAGTTGCATACACAGCAACACATTCATCAGCATTTCTCTGACTACGTTCCTCCATTGAGTCAAAAAAACTTCTGATTCCAGGAGGACCGTGAGCTGTTGCTATCGATAAGGTGCCTTATTCATCATTTTCACCTCAAATAAAAGTAGAGGGACTTTTGTCAGAGGTTGCTTGTTGTGAGCGCTGAGGGAACTTTATGCACTTGGCCAGATGATTCTGCATCTTTGTTGCATTCTTCACATATGATTTTGCACAGTATTTGCAAATGTACACAGCTTTTCCTTCTACATTAGCTTCAGTGAAATGTCTCCACACATCAGATAGTGCCAAATAGTGCAAAAAATTACCAGAAAGCATGTAGTCCTTGGCTCACACAGTACAGTAGTGTGGGCTCAATAGCATCTCATTCATGTGCAACATCTTGAGAATCAGCTGTACATGGGATGGAAGAATACACTGTGCATGCAGAGGGTTGCAATTCCATTGAATTGGGGATAGTTTAACCAAAATATGCCACAAGACCTACAATTGCCTTATGTGTATCCCACAAAAAAGGTTCACTGTTATAAGCTAACTTTTCTGATGAATTTAAGCAAAATTCCCCAAATTCCCGGGCTTAACTTCCCATGGAAAAATTCCAGAAATTTACGCGGAACGTATCCAACCCTTTGAAACCCTAGTTTTAACCATGTTTTGAAGGTGTACAGTGTTTGTTTACAATTTACAAACAATGGAGTAAAACAACATATTTTATATTTGAGGAATACAAAGAAATACAATCAAGCAATTATTTTTACACAAAAGAACATACAGTATCTGAAAACACAACCTCCCAGAACCCATCACTGGGGGCTTTCCCATGCAGTCTGTCCAGTTCAGCTTTGCCTCAATTCCTTGGCACTGTTTCCATGGTGCATCCATTCACTAGGTACTACAGTATTTGCCCCCCCCCCCCCACCCCCACATGTTATCAGTAGTGTGGTCCTTCTGTAGCTCAGTTGGTAGAGCATGGCGCTTGTAACGCCAGGGTAGTGGGTTCGATTCCCGGGACCACCCATACGTAGAATGTATGCACACATGACTGTAAGTCGCTTTGAATAAAAGCGTCTGCTAAATGGCATATATTATTATTATTATTATATAGTAAACCCAGCCAATTCTCCAGTCTTCTGGAAATGAGATGTCCTTTGAGAGTGTACACTACAGAAGAGTGGGGGGCCAGACAGATAGAACCCCAGCAGTAACATTCCATGTCTCTGTTGGGGTTGTCGCAGTAACCAACAGGCATAGGCCCTTGTATTAACAGTAGTGGATGTTTGAAATATGTATTATGAGTTAAGTGAAACTTGATTGCTAGTGCATGTGATTGATAGTACTGTAATTCCCCTGTTTCCATGCTAAACGCATGCATTTTCTGTCACTACGTAGAAATACTTTTTTACCACACAGTCTCAGATTTAGTAAGCCTCGGTGGGGACAGTATACCTGTGTGCCCCTAATCTGACCTGTACTGTCAGATCTTCTGTATGACTGTATTACTTTGGCTCCTCGGATTTGTGTCTGTATGCAAAATGACAAGGCAAAACACTAGAGAAAGACTAAATTGTTTCTCCTTTTGTCCTTGTGCACTGGCAGTTTGTCAATCTTGGAGCCAGCAAAATAGCTGACCTTTCAATGGAATGGGGCAGGCTGTGGGATAACATTGGTGCTGTTTGCATTGTTGGTATACTTGGTTTACCTACTAACAGTGTAACACGTTCCTCTTTCTCGCTGCATTTTCTGGTGGTTGTTGTGTTTATTAAAATGCCCTACTAAACCAAATATGTGTGCTGTGTTTTGGGTTGTTCCCCACAAAAGGTAATTACACGGCTGAACATTTGAATAAAAAAACATTACAGCAATTGAAACATGGTGGAAATATCAAAGAAAGCTAGAAAGAAAATAGACAGAGCAATTGCTTTGTGAGAGCATTTCCCCAACACTCTCTGAATTTCAGATTTGTGCAGTACTGTATGTTAATTATCCAGGGCCAGAAATGTCAGGTATTACTGATATCCTGTCCTGTGGTTAGGAGGGAGCTGATACTCACTTGACCACCTCCACAGACCTTTAGGTGAGACCTAACAGCCTTTAAGGCCTGCAGCTCATTTGTCTTCCGTCCTGTTTATGACAATTCACTGCAAGAAAGACTGTATACCTCACAGCCTTGAAGAACACTAAGCTGGAATTATCTTGGCTAATTTGTATTGAGGTCATCACATATTTCTCCTTGCATGCTGACACCTTGGTAGTGTAAAACAAACCTTACCGCTGACTGCTGCATTTAAGACAAGGTGTAGCCTGGCATGACCCAGATTGACTGTGTTTAGTATCGAGTGTATAAAGCAGTAGCAGTCATTAAGGAATGTAAAACTGCTGAGGGTTGATAAAATGCCACTCTAGGCGTCCCTTTAAGTGCAACCACCAGAGATTATAGGGGGAGTGGAGGTTAGCCGCTCTCTGATGCCCATCAGGAGTCCTCTTCAGTGTTTCCCCTAGGATTTTTTTCAGCAGAGGTGGCAAAGTACTCCATTTGTTTTGTTTCCAGCCTATAGACAGAGACTAAAACAGGAAGCTCCCGCGCTCAGGTCTGTTCAACGCTGGTCTGACCAATCTGATTCCACGCTTCAAGACTGCTTCGATCACGTGGATTGGGATATGTTCCGCATTGCGTCCAACAACAACATTGACTAATACGCTGAATCGCTGAGCGAGTTTATTAAAAAGTGCATCTCTATGTCGTACCCACAGCGTCTATTAAAACATTCCCAAACCAGAAACCGTGGATTGATGGCAGCATTTGCACGAAACTGAAAGCGCGAACAACTGATTTTAACCAGGGCAAGGTGACCTGAAACATGACCGAATACAAACAGTGTAGATATTCCCTCCGCAAGGCAATCAAACAAGCTAAGCGTCAGTATAGAGACAAAGTAGAGTTGCAATTCAACGGCTCAGACACAAGAGGTATGTGGCAGGGTCTACAGTCAATCACGGATTACAAAAAGAAAACCAGCCCCGTCGCAGACCAGGATGTCTTGCTCCCAGACAGACTAAATAACTTCTTTGCTCGCTTTGAGGACAATACAGTGCCACTGACACGGCCCGCTACCAAAACCTTTGGACACTCCTTCACTGCAGCCGACGTGAGTAAAACATTTAAACGTGTTAACCCTTGCAAGACTGCAGGCCCAGACGGCATCCCCAGCCGTGTCCTCAGAGCATGCGCAGACCAGCTGGCTGGTGTGTTTACAGACATATTCAATCAATCCTTATCCCAATCTGCTGTTCCCATATGCTTCGTGAGGGCTACCATTGTTCCTGTTCCCAATAAAGCTAAGGTGAGATAACTAAGTTAAACGATTTCCGCCCCGTAGCACGAACTTCCGTCATAATGAAGTGATTTGAGAGACTAGTCAAGGACCATATCACCTCTACCCTACCTGACACCCTAGACCGACTCCAATTTGCTTACCGCCCCAATAGGTCCACAGATGACGCAATCGCAACCACACTGCCCTAACCCATCTGGACAAGAGGAATACCTATGTGAGAATGCTGTTCATCGACTACAGCTCAGCATTTAACACCATAGTACCCTCCAAACTCGTCATCAAGCTCGAGACCCTGGGTCTCGACCCCGCCCTGTGCAACTGGGTACTGGACTTCCTGATGGGCCACCCCCAGGTGATGAGGGTAGGTAACAACATCTCTACCCCGCTGATCCTCAACACTGGGGCCTCACAAGGGTGCGTTCTGAGCCCTCTCCTGTACTCCCTGTTCATCCACGACTGCGTGGCCATGCACGCCTCCAACTCAATCATCAAGTTTGTGGACAACACTACAGTGGTAGGCTTGATTACCAACAACGACGAGACGGCCTACAGGGAGGAGGTGAGGGCCCTCGGGAGTGTGGTGTCAGGAAAATAACCTCACACTCAACGTCAACAAAACAAAGGAGATGATCGTGGACTTCAGGAAACAGTAGATGGAGCACCCCCCATCCACATCGACGGGACAGTAGTGGAGAGGGTAGTAAGTCTTAAGTTACCAAACTGAATTGGTCCAGCCACACAGACAGCGTTGTGAAGAATGCGCCGCAGCGCCTCTTCAACAACCTCAGGAGGCTGAAGAAATTTGGCTTGTCTCCAAGAGCACTCACAAACTTCTACAGATGCACAACCGAGAGCATCCTGTCGGGCTGTATCACCTTAAAGATGGAATCCGCATTAGTGCAAATTAGCGCCATTGTCTGCCCCACGGTCGTTGTTATTTAAAAAATATATAATATATATAAAATACTCTGTTCGTTGTTTGCTGTAACTTAATTGTTTTAATATCTCAAACGGATGTGGCTGTTTCACCAGTATGGATTACAGCTTTAAACTACTAACTTGGCATTTTGAAATAGGTTAATATAGGGGCTGGTCCTGGGCCAGCTAACAAGCAGCTAACAGCAGCTAACAGCTAACAGCAGCTAACAGCAGGTAACAGCAGGGGTGCACAGAACTCCTTGTTTTAGTGTGACTCTGTCAGAGGAAAACAGTTCTACATTGAATGACTGAAATTAGTTAACCCTTCACGTTCATGCTAAACTAACTTCTATGCGGAAAATACAACCATATGTGACAACACAGCATTCACAGAGTTGCAATTAAAAAATATTTACCGGACAACCACAGTTGGTTTTCTCATTAGAGTTCAGATTGGAAATTCAACACATTGTTGTATGGTATGGCTTGTAGTATTTATAACTCACTTGAACCCTAATAAAACTCACACTGAACTAGTCCTCGTACTTTGTCCCTCTTTCTTCCTCAGTCGCAGGACAGGCCTCTACAGTGTCCAGAGCCGGCCCAAAGATGCCTCAGGAAAGCCCCCATACCACTGCTGTAACTCCCGGGACTCACTGGACCAGCTGTTCATGGATGAATACTGGACAGAGGTGGAGAACATCACCCTTAGCGGCGAGGGAAAGGGGGATGCAGAGCCACAGGAGGTGGTGCAGCTGAAGTTGCCTGATGGTATGGAGCTCTACACTATAGCAGGAGTGTCAATTGAAGTAGAGATGAGATGCGTTTGTTATCGTGGAAGGACTATATGCCCTGCTGCTTCAAAGTAACATTTTAGACCAACCTGCTGAAACAAGATTGAATGAGAGTGATGAGCTTAGCAAGGGGGGCTTTAGCTGAGAAATAATAATAAATACATATTTTTTCATTATGCCCAGCTTACGAGGCCACTTGATGCAATTGCCTCTTCTGCCTAACGGTAAGTCTGCCAGTGAGTATGTACTATGTACATTAGAAATATAATGAATTCATTCTATTTCTATGGTACAGTATATGACTGTGATTTACCTAGATCACTGTCTGAAAGGATTCTTTTAGTAGAGCACATGCAGTACATACTGGTCCGTTCTAATGACATAATGATAACTGATTTCTTTCATCCACAAAATACAATAGCCTGGCTTGATCCTACAGGGTCAGGAAATGTCTATAAAAAGGACTGCAGAAGTTTGTTTATAAAGTCGAAATGCATTGTTTTGTCTGAAGCACTAAACGTAGGAACTTCCTTCTGTTATCTCTTATATCAAGAATGTTGGTGTTTGACCGGTTAAGGCAGCGGTTCGAAGGGTCACCTGATATGTAAATTGGGTCGCGAGAGAATTCCCAAAATTCTGAAAAACAACAACCCCCCCAAAAATGATTATAATATAGTCTATCTCAAAATCATTGGAATGTGGTTAACCTTAAAAATCTAAATTAAAATGATTAAATTCAACCAGAGAGTGTCCTTAGATCATAGGAAAATGCTGCACTTGACCGTTGCACTTGAACTATTCCCACAGTGAATGGCTAGGTCTGTTACACTATGAAACCACACACTATTGCGGAGACTTTGATATTATTGATATGGTGAAAACAATGTGTGGGGTGACAGAGGCACACAAACACATCAATACCTTTGTCAGATAACATTGTTAAACAAATAATTGATGCTATTGCGAACAATCAAGAGGAAACTCTGACTGAACGATTCAAAATCCCCAGTTTATGATCTCCAAATGGACGTTAGCTGTGAGGGCCGAGATGCCCATGGATTTACCTTAGTTCGCAATTAATGTTGGGGGATTTTTTTGCATTGAGAGAGGAACTGTCATTCACAATGGATGTAATGAAAATGAAATGTCTCCTTGCCTATGTAAAAGACATACAGTATTTGGGAACGAACTGAACGCAAGCATGCAGGGGAAATACGAAAACGTTCTACAGATGATCAGTGGATTCAGAGGAAAGAATTCTTATTGGAGAGAGTTTTTCGAACGCGAACCATGCCCCCTTCCCTCAGCTGTGCATGTTTCTAACAGAAAACAGCATCAGTAAGTGTCCCACATGAGTGAACACTGCTCACCTCCAACGCTTGGAAGAGCACTTTGGGATTACTTCCCAATCCGTTTGAATGGCTCAGTTGACATGCCGTTAAGTGATAGGCGAACAGCTGATCGAGCTGTCATGTGACCGAATGCTGCAGACAACACATTCACGTGTCACTACGGAAGAATTTTGGTTCCTGACTCAAAGGGAATATCCTGCTGTCTCCCGTTTAGGATTAAAACTCATGGTACCCTTCGCCAGCTCATATCTGTGTGAAGCTGGTTTCAGTGCTCTTGTCTGCGTTAAAACCAAATGTCGATCCGGGTTGAATGTGAACGCAGAGATGACGTGATTACTGTCGACCGCGCCCCCCGCGAAGCTCCAACAAAACAGTCATCAAGCACAACTATTTCATTAGTGGTGGTGAGATAAGACACATTACGTCAGACAAATTAGCCCCACATTAAAAGTATGTGATTGTGAGTTGAAGACAATCAGAAATACTGTTAGAATGTTTTTTCAATTGATTGTCATATCATTGGCTGTTAATTACACATGGTCCACATGGGTTGCGATAATTTTTTAAAATCAAAATGGGGTCGTGGGACAAAAAAGTTTGGGAACCCCTAGAGTAAGGGGTTAGGAGTGAGACATCCTTCCCTTTTTCATGTCCTTGTTTGTTTATATTCCCACTCCTCAGTACAGAGAAATTGCATAATATAATAGTAATTACACAGAAATAATCTATGAATTAGTTTGTATCTTTATTATTCAGTCTTTAGACCTAGACTTTACCATTAACATACTACAGCTCTTTTGGTGTATCATCAACCTAACTGAACTTGTGCATCTGTTTGTCTGTAGAGGGGGAACAGGAGAAGGCATGGCTGACTGAGGCAGGGCTGGCCCCTCTGTTTGACGAGTCGGCGTCGGACCCCGAGGACATGATGGGGCTGTTGTTCACACTGACGCGCACACAGGCTGCAGCCGTAGAGAAACGTTTTGAAACCATCAGGAAGAGGAACAAGCAGCACCACATACCTGACGTCAGAGACATCTTCAAACTCCCAGGCACACTGGAGTCAAAGGTCAGCCTACCACAAGTCCTGTTAACACGCACCAACCTGGTTTTAGAACTCAGTCATGCCTGAGATGCTTCACTGCAGAAAGAACCCATTGACTTGTGTACCAGAGTCAGTTAACATCATTACTAATCACATGGAGATTGTCTGTTAATGGACACCAGAATGTGAGGTAATAGGTAACTGGATATCTTATCCTAATGAGAGTCTTGTCTTTAGTCTGTTCACAATTGGTAATAGAAACATATCGACTTTCTACAATATCAGCAGTTACATGAACTTGTTTGATTCATTAATTGTGCAAAATAAGCTATATTGAATTCTGATGAGAGCCTGTTTTTGTTCTGTATTATGTTGCAGGAGGATGAAGCAAAGTCAACAGAGAAAAAAACAGAAAACAGAAAAATGAATATTACGACAGATGGTATGTACCACAAGTTCTAGTAGGCGCAAGGGTCAATTTCATCATGTAAAAACTGGCACACTGGCAACATTTGAGGTGTGTCCTTAAAATCAAACATTTCATGTAGCACTAAAGGGAAGTTTTAAGACCCCCAAAAAGCAGGTCATAACAGTAATGCAGTTGATAATGGCATTGATTTTGAGAGAGGCAGCGCAGCCTGTCCTGCCGTGACTCTCAGTGCCCATTGAAAGAGAGTGGTGCCTTTTATGCTGGTGAATTTCGTATTTTCGAAACATAAAAAACTATTGGTTTCCCCCCCATTTCATTTATGAGGCAATAAGGCCCTTTATCTAATTCCCCAGAGTCAGACGAACTCGTGGATACCATTTAGAGGTAGTTTCACTAGCCAATGCTAACTAGAATTTGCACAATGATTGGAAGTCTATGGGTATCTGCTAGCAGGCTAGTAGATACTCATAGACGTCCAGTCATCCACAAGTTCACCTGACCCTGGGGAAGTAGATAAAGGGACTCATTGCCAAAATCCCAAAATATCCCTTTAATCAAGGCTGGTTTCACATAGGTGCATCTTTTTATTATGTTGTATTGTTACATACACCAGATAGGTGCTGTGAAATGTGTTGTTTTACGGGGTCAGTCGTAGTTGTTCGGAGCAAATGAAGGTTAAATGCCTTGCTCAAGGACACATAGACAGATTTTTATCCTTGTCGGCTCCGGGTATTCGAACCAGAGACGTTTCGGTTACTGACCCAACGGTCTAACTCGGCTACCTGCCACTCCATTAGCCAATTTTTGAGTAAAGGGTTCTTAAATGGTCTACTGAGAATGCCTTGAAATATTTTGGAGGTTTTTGCCCTCATGCTTTTTCATGATTCACAATTCAATTTGCTTGTTCAAGTAGGCTATCCTTCTCCATTTTGAAAGAGTACCCCTCATCCGATTACCAAAGACGTGATCCTCCAAACTATTCAGTCCTATAATGCCATAACAACGGCAGATCATTTTGAGAATGTGCCTCGCACATAGGCAACGATACAATTGACAGGAGCGTAGTATTTTGTAAAGACGTACAAATGTAATGCGTAAAGACATTTAGGCCTACGTGTGCACACAGTGCCATTCAACAGGTGATGTGATTTATGATATCATGCTTCTGACCCCGTCCTATTTAGAAATGCTGTTGTTTTTAAAAACAGATGGCTTGTTTTTCATTTGATTAAAAACCAGTTATAGCCTCCCCTCAATAAAGGCTGTTTTTTTGTCCTGCCAAATGCATTCACCAAATAGCAGCATAACAATGAAGGGTTGAAATAAGACTGCTTTGAAATAAATATGAATCACCAAAGCTTTATTAAAAGATCAAGTTTGGAAGCAGCAAAACAGTAGGCGGACCTCCCATTTTTATCATTATTTTAGCCTGCACTCGTTATTAATTTGGATGTTCGTAAAAGCCTCCATAGTCTACCTTAATATGATATGCCCACGGGGAGCAATTATGGTGCCTGTGACGGTCTTTTGACATAGTATATATTAAAACAAGTTGTTTCATTTTGATTCAAATGATATTATAATTAATTACTCTTTTTAAGTCTTATCAATAGTGAATTCAATCTAGCTTATTGACAACGTTTGGCATGTCCATGGCTCAGATTCACACTGGTGTTTGTGTGTGTGCGTGTGCGTGTGTGTACAGGTCAGGTGGTGGGGCAGGGGAATGGGGCTGGCTCTTCTGAGCAGAGTGTGTCTGAACCTGAGACTGACATCAACCTTGAGCTGCCCTTCTCTGATCAGGCCCTCAGCTATAAGGAGGACTCAAAGGCCAGCAGTGAGGCTCTGACGGACACAGACGATAAGCTACCTGTGAGTAAACATTAACACCACCACACAGATTGACTGAGCCTCTCAGTTGGAGTAAAGTTTACATGTCAAAACAGGAAGTGTCATTCGTCAAAAATATACACACAACATGTAAAGTGTTGGTCCCAGCTGAAATAAAAGATCCCAGAAAGGTTCCGTATGCACAAAAAGCTTATTTCTCTCATATTTTGTGCACACGTTTGTTTACATCCCTGTTAGTGAGCATTTCTCCTTTACCAAGATAATCCATCCACCTGACAGGTGTGGTAATCAATAACCTGATTAAACAGCATGATCATTGCACCGGTGCATCCTGTAATGGGGACAATAAAAGGCCACTCTAAAATGTGCAGTTTTGTCACACAACACAATGCTAAAGATGTCTCAAGTTGAGGGATCGAGCAATTGGCGTGCTGACTGCAGGAATGTCCACCAGAGCTGTTGCCAGATGATTTAATGTCAATTTCTCTACCATAAGCCGTCTCCAACGTCGTTTTAGAGTATTTGACAGTACGTCCAACCGCCCTCACAACCGCAGACCATGTGTGTGGCATCATGTGGTTGAGTGGTTTGTTGATCTCAACGTTGTGAAATCTTTGAAGTTGTTGAATGTTGCATTTATATTTTTGTTCAGTATAATTAACATAATAAACAATTCCCGTTGAATTCCGTCTGTTTAAACTAGAGATATACATGTTTTTGTTTGGGCTGCGTCTCAATCCACCGCATTCGCCTACAGTGTCATCAGAAAGTCATACTCCTTGATTTATTTCACATTTTGTTGTATTCAGCCTGAATTCAAAATGTATTAAATATAGGTCTTGCCATATATTTTCAAGTAGATTTAAGTCAAAACTGTAACTCAGCCACTCAGAAACATTCACTGTCTTCTTAGTAAACCCTAACTTGTGTAGATTTGGCCTTGTGTTTTAGGTTATTGTCCTGCTGAAAGGTAAATTCATCTCCCAGTGTCTGGTGGAAAGCAGACTGAACCAGGTTTTCCTCTGGGATTTTGCCAATGCTTACTACATTCTTTTTTTTTAAATCCTGAAACTCCCCAATCCTTAATGATTACAAGCATACCCATAACATGATGCAGCCACCACTATGCTTGAAGATATGAAGATATTCATGTGATTTATTGAATTTTCCCCAAACATAACACTTTGTATTGATACACCATCCAAAGTGTAATTAATAACTTCACCATGCTCAAAGGGATAGTCAGTGTCTATTTATTTTATCTGCCAATAGGTGCCCTTCTTTTTGTGGCATTGCAAAACCTCCCTGGTCTTCGTGGTTAAATCTGTGTTTGAAATTCACTGCTCGACTGAGGGACCTTACAGAAAATGGTATATGTGAGGGACAGAGAAGAGGTAGTCATTCAAAAATCAGGTTAAGCACTATTATTACACACAGAATGAGTCCATGCAACTCATTCTGTGACTTGTTAAGCGAATGTTTACTCCTGAACTCATTTAAGATTGTCATAACAAAAAGGATGCATGCTTATTGAATTAAGATATTTATTTTCATTTTTTATTAATTTTTTATTAATGTATTTTTAAAATTATTTTTTAAAATTTGTAAACATTTCTGAACAGAACATAATTGCACTTTATTTATATTGTGTGTAGGCCAGTGACAAAAAAATATATATTTTAAATTCAGGATGGAGCACACCAAAATGTGGAAAAATACTTCCTGAAGGCATAGTATGTTGGCCTTACGCATCTGCAGTAGAAAGTGGCAGAGCTACAGCGGTGTTTGCCAGACCAAGAGACATCCTGAAAATCGTTCCTCTCACGAAAACTAATGTAGCATCCCAACTAATATGACCACTGTATGGAAAGAGGAGACTCACGAACACGATGATGTTCTCCGTTTTGCCCATGACTCCCATGGGCCCCAGGGGCCTCATCTGAAGTCTGTACCGCAGATGTGCCAACTTCTGTCTGTAACATCCGAACCGTTTGGGCTTCAAACGAATGAACTCTCAGGAACACGACAGTGTTCTCCGTTTGTTCTTCTACCCTCACAGGCGTCACGGGAATCGTCTGAATGTAACCCGGTATTGGTTTAAAAATGAATGGAACTATGGAAGTAGTTTTTTGCCCAAAGAAATGTCAACAACAACACAAATCCTGAGCTTTCTTATGTCTTGTTTCTTATATCCACCCCCCTGCTTGTGTAATAGTGTAAGTTTTATATGACATTGAATGCTGTTTTTATGACATTACACTGATGATCAATCAAAACCTTTGAGTACTTTTTGTCTAATACATTTCACAGTCCAAACTATTCTAGCCTACTTGTGCATTTTAGTCTCTGGCTCTAGGGACACCTGGTGGTGACATTATAGTATAACCTCAGATACTCAAATTATGTCGGGTTTGCTAACTTGCCTATGTTCACCTCTGCTTCTCTCTTCTCCGTGTGACAGAACTTCAAGCTAAGCAGAGACAAGACTGGGCTGACCAAGATGGGGGACCTGTCCCCTCAGGATATGAAGAAGGTGCACCGCCTGGTACTGATAGAGATGACCGCTCTGTTTGACACGGCAGGCATCGACCTCAAGGCCCACAAAGCAGTCAAACTCAAGGTCAAAGGTGAGCCAGTATGCTACAACTGTTAGCATGGAAGTACTATATAACAGTATATCTAAGTGCCCTAATAACTATCCTATTAACTATCCCATTTTGAGCTATAGTTCGATTCAGAGTTGAATTATTTGTTCCATTTTATTCATTTGGTCCGGTTGGTTTCACATTGCCAAATGTCAAGCAAACTAAAATGCCTAAACATGTGGTCATGCAGGTAACTTGTTTATTGGAGAAAAATGCTCACGTTAAATCCATCTACGATAATCAAGAAGCATAACTTGTGTGTCCCAAACTTCATAGGCCTAGTACTTTCACTTTGGTTTTCCAACAACATATGGGAGGAAACGACACGATAATCATAAATGCTCTGCTACTCACATAATGTTTCAGGTATATGAAGTTATTTAATCCAATGCTCGCATTCAAGTAACCAATAATACCTGTGGTTCTTTCCCTGTATTTGGTCCGGACTGTGTTCCCACCTGTAGCGAAACGCACCATGGTACGAATGGACCACAATTTTGAGCGAACCATGGTGTATTGTTTAGTGCGCTCCCGAGTGCGGATAGAGTGTTCACACCTGTCCAAACGAACCAAACTAAGGGGGAAAACACGCCAGGGTTTGGAAAAAACACTACAAACCAATTTGGTGTGAAAGCACCCTTAGTCTCAGAAAGCTCTGGGGAAATTATGTTTGTTGTGTCTGTGTTCTAGAGTCTGGCCTGTTTGGAGTTCCCCTGGCCGCCCTATTGGAGCAGGACCAGAGGAGACAGCCAGGGACCAAGGTGCCAATCATACTGCAGAGGGTGAGCAGCACAACCTCTCAGTAACACAGTTAGTGCACTGTAATCTGATCCTGGTTCACTTTAATACTATGGTATGTCTAAATGTGTGCCCTGAAGTAGAAATCTTGCTGTAGTGGTGATGGTATTCTCATGTGTGCTGTTGATTTGGTGGTTAAAGCTTATAAGAGTGTTCTATTGTTTCCAGCTGATCTTTCACATAGAGGAGGAAGGTCTGGACACAGAGTGGCTTCTACGGATACCCGGATCAGCCACAAGAGTCAAGGTCATTGTTCATCATTGTTGATAGATGGTTTATGGTTTATGCCTATACGGTGTCTGGGCGAGGATCTGCATGCTGTAAAATCAGCATAATGTATCAATGGAGAAATTAACATTTGGCTAACGGAGGGGCTGGTGTGGTGACAGACTGTGTGGAATTTATGATGAGTGTTGTACTGTAGGCCTATGTGATGAAGCCTACAATGTATGTGTGTATATTAACACATGTGTCCTGCTGGCAGGCGGTGCATGTGGAGCTGGAGGGGAAGTTCTATGAGGGCCTGTTCTCATGGGAGAGTCTGAAGCAGCACGATGCAGCCAGCCTGCTCAAGCTCTTCATCAGGGAGCTGCCCCACCCACTGCTCACTGTGGAGTACCTCATTGCTTTCATGGCAGTGCTCAGTCAGTCCCATTATATACTGCACTACATTATGCACCAGACTCTCCTTATGCTACACACTTTCTCACAATGGTGCACTATATGTATACTGCACAGGAGGCTGCTGAGAGAAGAACGGCTCATAATAATAGCCGGAACGGCACAAATAGAATGGTTTCAAACACCCGCATGTTGGATGTATTTGATACCATACCAACTAATTCCGCTCCAGCAATTACCACGAGCCCGTTTTCCCCAATTAAGGTGCCACCAACCTCCTGTGGTATACCCGTTCACAAATGTAGCTTGATTCACATTGAGTTTTATCATATGTTGAGTTATGGGTTAGTAAACCAATCCATTGGGGATGTGATTTGCTTGCTTGCTTTACAGAACTGCCCACTAAGACGCAACAGCTGCAGGCTCTCAACTTAGTGATTCTGCTACTTCCAGAGTCCAGCCGTGATGTACTGAAGGTAGATAGAACTGCTTTCTCTGCTAGTTTTCTAGCCAATACAGTGTAGACTCATGGTGTCTGTTGGACACAATATAATGTATCTTATGATGGGTTCAGGCACTGATGGAGTTCCTTCAGAGGGTCATAGACCACAAAGAGCAGAACAAGATGACCTTGAACAACGTTGCCGTGGTGATGGCTCCAAACATATTCATGTTTAAAGGCTTCCGCAACAAGATCAGTATGCAGCAGGAATTATCCATGGCCACAGAGACCGCCAACATCGTCCGACTGCTCATCCGATACCAAAACCTGCTCTGGACGGTACGCTCTAGTCTTCTACCTTTTTGACATAGATACTTTATAGGCCTACTGTAGTTGAAATTACACTTTGGTATCATATTTGTAATGTTATTATACATTTTTCACTTCAGATTCCTAAATTCATAATGAACCAAGTCAGGAAACAAAACACGGAGAACCAGATGAAAATTAGCAAAGAGCGTGCCATGAGGAAACTCTTAAAGAAGATTGCTTATGACCGAGAGAAACCCGAAAAACTGGAGAAACCCCCCTCAGAGGTGAGAGCAGCAGAAAACAAAGGAGGCCGTCTTTCTAGCACCTGTGTATGGTAGCTGAAAAGCAGTTATGGCTGAGGGAACACCCATGCTCCTGAGTGAATCACTAGGATAATATGTGAATGACTCAACTCAAATGCCTTCTGCACTTCCTGGTTCAACTGAGTTAAAATGGAATGGCTCCCCTGTGACGCCTAGTGGACATATGTAGAACTGTAATGTTTTTGTTTGAAAAATTACTTAATAATGAAGAATATGGATTTATCACACAATTGTATAATTTAGCATAGAATTTGAATACCTTCAAAGTACATTGATATTGAAGTGCAATTTTCAAGAAACGCTTGATATGTTGTACAAGAATATAGCTGCTGTACAGTTTGTATTGGTGTAGTATGAAGTACAGTAGCTACACTATAGTGTGTACACTATTATGATGGTTAGCGGAGACGTGTCTGTTGTCTATCCTTAGGCGGACAGTAGTTCTCAGGGCTTCATCAGGGTCCAGGCCCCTCAGTTCTCTAAGGTCTCCATGGCTGTCCAGTTGACTGAAGAGCTGCAGGCGTCTGACGTCCTCAGTCACTTCCTCAGCCAGAAGAGGTGAGACCAACACCCCTCCCTCTCCTCTGTCCCCGTCCTCCCTGGGGAACTACTGTCAAGCCCGTCATACACAAAAGGATTGCATTCTGAGTCCAGCTAAATTACAGTACAGACACATTTACACCCTGTGTGCGGTATGACTGAGCAGACTATGGAGACTGTTATTTATGCTCCAACTCAGTTGAGTGACACTGCATGGCATGGCTCAGATTTCCCCACATCTGTTACATAAAACTAAAATGTCATAGCTCTGACATTGTATTGGAATGTCACTCTATATTTCTAAAAGGTTTTTATTTATCCCTCACTATGTCATCTGTGTGTTCTAGCTCTGTGTCTGTGAAGAGAGAAGACCTGTGCCTTTATGAAATAGGGGGCAATATCAGTAAGTATTCCATGGTGGTGTGCAGTCATTCAACACACAAACCATCTCAAATACACTGAGTGTACAGACATACCAGGTGAACCCATGGGAAAGCTATGATCCCTTGTTGATGTCACTTGTTAAATCCACTTCAATCTGTGTATATTAAGGGGAGGAGACAGGTTAAAGAAGGATTTTTAAGCTTGTAGGCAATTGTGACATGGATTGAGTATGTGTGCCATTCAGGGGTGAATGGGAAAGGCAAAATATTTAAGTGCCTTTTGAATGAAGTATGGCAGTAGGTGCCAGATGCACAGGTTTGTGTCAAGAACTGCAAAGCTCAACAGTTTCCTGTGTGTATCAAGAATGGTCTACCACCCAAAGGACATCCAGCCAACTTGACACAACTATGGGAAGCATTAGAGTCAACGTGGACCAGCATCCCTGTGGAACTTTTTTGACACCTTGCAGAGTCCCTGCCCCGATGAATTGAAGCTGTTCTGAGGGCAAAAGGGGGCACAACTCAATATTAGGAAGGTGTTCCTAATGTTTTGTGCACTGTGTATTCTGTGGCATTAATATACAGTACCGGTCAAAAGTTTGGACACACCTACTCATTCATGGGGTTTTATTTATTTTTGCTATTTTCTACATTGTAGAATAATAGTGAAGACATCAAAACTATGGAATCATGTAGTAACCAAAAAAGTGTTAAACAAATCAAAATGTATTTGATATATTAGATTATTTAAAGTAGCCACCCTTTGCCTTGATGACAGCTTTGCACACTCTTGGCATTCTCTGAACCAGCTTCACCTGGAATGCTTTTCCAACAGTCTTGAAGGAGTTCCCACATATGATGAGCACTTGTTGGCTGCTTTTTCTTCACTCTGCGGTCCAACTCATCCCAAACCATCTCAATTGGGTTGAGCTCGGGTGTTTCTGGAGGCCAGGTCATCTGATGCAGCACTCCACCACTCTCCTTCTTGGTCAAATAGCCCTTACACAGCCTGGAGGTGTGTTGGGTCATTGTCCTGTTGAAAAACAAATGATAGTCCCACGGAGCTCAAACCAGATGGGATGGCGTATCACTGCAGACAGCTGTTGTAGCCATGCTGTTTAAGTGTGCCTTGAATTATAAATAAATCACACAGTGTCACCAGCAAAGCACCCACACACCATCACACCTCCTCCTCCATGCTTCACGGTGGGAACCACACATGCGGAGATCATCCGTTCACCCGCTCTGCTTCTCACACATACATGGAGGTTGGAACAAGATTTCCACCAGTTTAATGTCCATTGCTTGTGTTTCTTGACCCAAGCAAGTCTCTTCTTCATTTTGGTGTCCTTTAGTAGTGGTTTCTTTGCAGCAATTCGACCATGAAGGCCTGATTCACGCAGTCTCCTCTGAACAGTTGATGTTGAGATGCGCCTGTTACTTAATTAAACTCTGTGAAGCGTTTATTTGGGCTGCAATTTCTGAAGCTGGTAAGTAATGAACTTATCCTCTGCAGCAGAGGTAACTCTGGATCTTCCTTTCCTGTGGCGGTCCTCATGAGAGCCAGTTTCACCATCCCGCTTGATGGTTGTTGCAACTGCACTTGAAGAAACGTTCAAAGTTTTTGAAATTTTCTGAAATGACTGTCCTTCAAGTAATGATGGACAGTCATTTCTCTTTGCTCATTTCAGCTGTTCTTGCCAGAATATGGACTTGGTCTTTTACCAAAAATGGCTATCTGTATACCACCCCTACCTTGTCACAACACAACTGATTGGCTTAAAATGCATTATATATATGATATATATATAATAATATATAATAATATATATGCCATTTAGCAGACGCTTTTATCCAAAGCGACTTACAGTCATGTGTGCATACATTCTACGTATGGGTGGTCCCGGGGATCGAACCCACTACCCTGGCGTTACAAGCGCCATGCTCTACCAACTGAGCTACACAGGACCACATTAAGAAGGAAAGAAATTCCACAAATTAACTTTTAACAAGGCACACCTGTTAATTGAAATGCATTCCAGTTGACTACCTCATGAAGTTGGTTGAGAGAATGCCAAGAGCGTGCAAAGCTGTCATCGGGGCAAAGGGTGGCTACTTTGAAGAATCTCAAATGTAAAATATATTTGGACTTGTTTAACACAATTCCATATGTGTTATTTCATAGTTTTGATGTCTTCACTATTATTCTGTAATGCAGAAAATAACAAAATAAAGAAATCCTGGAATGAGTAGGTGTGTCCAAACTATTGACTGGTACTTACATTTTTTTTTAGATATGACAACATCCTACAGTAGACTCTATTCAGACCATATTCAAAGCGTCACCTTCCCAATATGTCAGACAGTACCTGATTAGTTCTTTGCTGTGTGTTGTTCCTGAACAGAGGAGCGCTGTCTGGATGAGGATACCTATATGAAAGACCTGTTGGAGCTGAACCCCAGTGCAAAGTGGGTCATCAAGTGGGTCATCCAGAGATAGGATACTCACACCCTGCCAGCCATGTCTTAAATGTCCAATGCAGCCATTTTTATCTCAATATCAAATCATTTCTGGGTAACAAATAAAGTACCTTACTGTGATTGTTTTCTATTAAAATGGTAAAAATGAAACAAAAATAGCTTATTTGCAAAGGGCAATTTCTCAAGCATGAATTTTGATAGGACTGTCGGGTCTGAGCGAGGGGCCTGATTGCACGAGCCTAATGGGAGGGATATGTAACCTGATAACTAGCTGTTATTGGCAGAGAGGTCGCTAGGCAGGCCTCACTCCATCCCACTGAAACAGGCTGAAATTTCAGGCAGGTCTTTTCAAACGGCTCTTGCACTAAAAGGGCATTATCATAATTTTTACAATTTCACAGACTTTTTCCAACCTCATAGTGTGGAAATATACATTCACTGTCCAGTTTATTAGGTACACCCATCTAGTACCTGGAAGGACCCCCACCTTTGCTTCCAGAAAAGCCTGAATTCTTTGTGGCGTGGTTTCTACAAAATGTGGCGTTCAAACATTGCTCAATTGGTATCATGGGTCCTAATGTGTGCCAGGAAAACATTCACCACACCATTACACCACCGGCACCAGCATGTACCGTTGACACCAGACAGAATTGGTCCATGGACTAATGCTGCTAATGCTAAATTCTGATTCTACCATCCGCATGATGCAACCGGAACCGGGATTCGTCAGAGCAGGCAATGTTTTTCCACTCCTCAATTGTCCACTGGAACCACTTTATGTTTTTAGCTGATAGGCGTGGAACCCGATGTGGTCGTCTGCTGCAATAGCCCATCCGTGACAATGATCGACGAGTTGTGAGTTCCGAGATGGTGTTCTGCACACCACTGTTGTACTGCACTGTTATTTGCCTATTTGTGGCCCGTCTTCTTGCGCGATTCTTGCCATTCTCCTTCTCCATTCTCCTCTCTCATCAACGAGCTGTGTTCACCCATAGGACTGCCGCTGATTGGATGTTTTTTCGCATCATTCTTGGTAATCCCTAGACACTGTCGTGCGTGAAAAGCCCAGGAGGCCGGCCATTTCTGAGATACTGGAATCGGTGCGCCTGACACCGATGATCATACCATGCTCAAAGTCCCTTAGCTCACAAATATTTCCCATCCTAACGTTCAATTGAACGCCTCGATGACTTTCTGCCTGCTTTATATAGCAAGCCACGGCCACATGTCTAATTGTCTATTGGTGCGATGCATCTTTGTGAACGGGGTGTTGTACCTAATAAACTGGCCAGTGACTGTATATACAACATAGGAATGTCACGTTTTTGAGTGCACTGGGCCTTTAAAGGATAACGGACGTGGGTAACATTAAGGCTGACAACTGAACCCAGCAGGACAGGTATTACAGAAGTGTTAAAGTTGTTGTCCTTTGGTGCTGTAGTTTAGAATACAGTTTAAGTAGATGTAAAATGTATGCCCTGTGGTGTGTTAGGTCCACATGTGTACAGGGTATTTACTGTTTGGGATAAAGCACTCCCCTGATTGACATGTATGCTACTGGAAGTCCAACTGCCAAGAGCTTGAGGAGTTGAGGAGAGCCACTGAACTATAATCTGTGGTGGTATTGATCAATACAGTAAATGCCCCAAACCAAGAAAACAACAGTTGAGGAAACAGTATATTGTAATGGATTGCTCTAAAAATGACAACGACAATGTTTTTACATTCAATGATAGACATTTATGACATAATTTAAATACTAATAGGATTTTCTTTACTCTGCTTATTCTCTATTGTAAGATAACTAAAACGTAGTATACAGGCCTCCCCAAACTACCAGGGTCAATTCTATTCTATTTCAGTTTCAGTCAATTCAGGAAGTACCCTGACATTCCAATTCTCTTCAATGCTTTTCAATTGGGAAGAATTGGGATTGGAATTTGGTTTACTTTCTTAATTGACTAGAATTTAAATGGAATTGACCTCAACCCTGCTAGATAAAATTGTGTTCATATGAATATGTGTTGGGTAGATGTGTTGGGTAGAACCGGTTCTCAAGCTGTGGTCCTAAGCTAGCATTCCAGGTTACTTCCTAATAACATTAACATGTGTAGTTCTCAAAAGGTACTTTCGATGGCGGGATCAGTTTTGAATAATGCAATGTATGTCCGATCATTTCAATTTAGAAAACATGAATAACATTATTTCAGATATGTACTGTATTTTATACACTCTACCTGCCCTTATGTTGTTCTTGATACTGTGAATATGACTTGAAAGATGTTCCATTTGATGTTGTATACTGTATGTTATACTGCTTCTGAAATGACCACTAAACTTTTTGTAAATAAATGTGTAATTGCTCCTATTTAGTGTGTAATGTTCTCATGTATACACAATAAAATACATTAAAAACAACAATAATAGAAAATCAAAGGGAACACATTTTTCCCAAAGGAGAATATTGAGTTCTGTTTTGCTTGTGCCGACATGAGAAGTCCATGTTTCCTTTGACGGGCCTGTATAGTGGCCTGGAGGGCTTGGCTGTAGTGGTGGAAGGGGACTTGGACAAACTGAGGTGGCTTTACTAGGCCAAACACAGAGGTCACCATGGCCTGCAGCCGCCTCACATCTGCAGGGGACACACAGAGAGACACGACGCCACATTTCATATTTTGAAAGTAAAAAGAAAATGTGTGCACTTGTGGGTTGGAGTGAGCTTTGTGCAGCATGCTGACCTTTACGGTTGTTCCTTCTCCACGGTGTCATCCAGAATACTCGTAATGTGATGTTCTTAAAAAGAAGACATTTCTGTTAGAGAGCCAAAGAAATCAGAAATGTCAAGGGTATACTGTAAGCAAGGTTACATTTCGTCTACAATTTACAGGACCATTTGTGAATCATTTGAGATTACGTTGAACATGGAAACAAATGTGAACTCTGCCTGGGGGGGTCATGTGCAAACATCTGAGGGAGCAAAGTACATTAGAGAATGTTGAATTCAAACACCTTTTTCTTGCAGTCTAGAGACATAATAATTGTTCAAAATTCAATGCATTTTTTTTTCTGCATATATATAAGCATAATTCTTGAGCTGTCTGTATCGACCTGACTGCCTCTGTCCTCCGTGTATCTTTAGATGTAAATGCTAATGCCTGGTGGAGATTATAAGAGTACATGGCTATTTAGGCCAGATCCTTCTTCAAGACGTTCAAAGATGACCAGCATTGTCAACAGTTCAACACCTCAGGAGTCAAATCATTTGGCTTTTCATAGCTGAGCATTCAGAGGTCGAGAGAGGTAGACAAAGAGAGTGCTCGAGAGAGAGAGTTGTTCTCACTTTGAGCTATGTTATCATGTGCGCTCCAGCTCGACTCCACACACAGTTAAGATATCATACCTTACCTGACTGGGTCATGGTGATGTCCACGCTGTCTGTACACCAGTGCTGAGCTGGAGTGGAGCTGCCGTAGAGCTCCAGGATGGTTCTCCTCTCTCTCTGCCCCAAGGAGAGGACTCTTTCCTGGGTCAGTCTAAACAGAGCCCTCATTATGACAACCGATGCAGAGCAGCACAGGATGGATGAATCAGTTCTACTTCTACACTGGGATGTAGTGGTACACTCTCACTATAATCTCACTTCCTTAATAACCTCTTGAAGCTATGGGGGCGCTATTTCATTATTGGATAAAAAAACGTGCCCGTTTTAAGAGCAATATTTTGTCACAAAAAGATGCTCGACTATGCATATAATTGACAGCTTTGGAAAGAAAACACTGACGTTTCCAAAACTGCAAAGATATTATCTGTGAGTGCCACAGAACTGATGCTACAGGCGAAACCAAGATGAAACTTCAAACAGGAAATTAGCAGAATTTTTGAGGCTCTGTTTTCCATTGTCTCCTTATATGGCTGTAAATGTGCCCAGAACGAATCTACACTTTCTGCCGTTTGCCCAAGGTGTCTGCAGCATTGTGACGTATTTGTAGGCATATCATTGGAAGATTGGCCATAAGAGACTACATTTACCAGGTGTCCGCCCGGTGTCCTTTGTCGAAATTGCTGTGTAATCTCCAAGCTGCACGCATTCATCCATATGATTCAGGGGAGAGAGGAGACTTCCACGAATGATATATCATCGAAGAGAAATGTGAAAAACACCTTGAGGATTGATTCTAAACAACGTTTACCATGTTTCAGTCGATATTATGGAGTTAATTTGGAAAAAAGTTTGGCGTTTTGATGACTGAATTTTCACTTTTTTTTGGTAGCCAAACGTGACGCACCAAACGGAGCGATTTCTCCTAAACAAATAATCTTTCAGGAAAAACTGAACATTTGCTATCTAACTGAGAGTCTCCTCATTGAAAACATCCGAAGTTCTTCAAAGGTAAATTATTTTATTTGAATGCTTTTCTGTTTTTTGTGAAAATGTTGCCTGCTGAATGCTAACGCTAAATGCTACGCTAGCTATCAATACTGTTACACAAATGCTTGTTTTGCTATGGTTGAGAAGCATATTTTGAAAATCTGAGATGACAGTGTTGTTAACAAAAGGCTAAGCTTGAGAGCGAGCACATTTATTTCATTTCATTTGCGATTTTCATGATTAGTTAACGTTGTGTTATGCTAATGAGCTTGCGAATAGAATTACACTCCTGGATACATGTTTTTTTTCGTAGCTAAACGTGATGAACAAAACGGAGCGATTTCTCCTAAACAAATAATCTTTCAGGAAAAACTGAACATTTGCTATCTAACTGAGAGTCTCCTCATTGAAAACATCCGAAGTTCTTCAAAGGTAAATTATTTTATTTGAATGCTTTGCTACGCCAGCTATCAATGCTGTTACACAAATGCTTGTTTTGCTATGGTTGAGAAGCATATTTTGAAAATCTGAGATGACAGTGTTGTTAACAAAAGGCTAAGCTTGAGAGCTAGCATATTTATTTCATTTCATTTGCGATTTTCATGAATAGTTAACGTTGCGTTATGGTAATGGACTTGAGGCTGTAGTCACGATCCCGGATCTGGGATGGCTCGACGCAAGAAGTTAAACTCTCTTGGGTAGGGGGCAGTATTTTGACGACCGGATGAAAAGCGTGCCCAAAGTAAACTGCCTGTTACTCAGGCCCAGAAGCTAGGATATGCATATACATGAGAAAACACTCTAAAGTTTCTAAAACTGTTAAAATTATGTCAGTGAGTATAACAGAACTGATATGGCAGGCGAAACCCTGAGGACAAACCATCCCAACAACAAAAGAATTGGGCCTACCACTATTTTCAATGGCTATCACTTTTATTATAAGGCCAAGTACCCCAGATTGCAGTTCCTAGGGCTTCCACTAGGTTTTTGGAAAAATGAGACAGAAATTGTAGTTTTTCTAGGTGGCTCCCATTTTGACTGTAGTGTTTCCAAGCGCGTGGAAGAGAGCGCGTTCTTTGGAATTTTTCTCCGGTAAAGACAATAACGATTCTCTGTCTTAAATTTGATTTTTTTTACATATTAGCGTACCTAAGGTTTGATTGTAAACGTTGTTCGACTTGTTTGGAAAAGTTTATTAGTAACGTTTGGAATTCATTTTGTATTCATTTTGATGGAGGGAAACTAGGTTGATTACTGACTGAAGCCCGCCAGATAAACTGAGTTTTTATGGATATAAAGAAGGACATTATCGAACAAAAGGACCATTTGTGATGTAACTGGGACCTTTTGGAGTGCCAACAGAAGAAGATCTTCAAAGGTAAGGCATTTTTTATATCGCTATTTGTGACTTTCGTGTCGCACCTGCCTGGTTGAAATATGTTTTTCATGTGTTTATATGCGGGGCGCTGTCCTCAGAATATAGCATGGTATGCTTTTGCCATAAAGCCTTTTTGAAATATGACACAGCGGCTAGATTAACAAGAAGTTAGGTTTTATTTTGTTGTATTACACTTGATTTTATAAAAGTTAAATATTTAATAATGTATTGAATTATGCGCTATGCAATTTCACCGGATGTTGGCCAGGTGGGGCGCTACTTCCCATAAGAAGTTAAACCTGATAGTCCTAATAGACTGGGAGGCTGAAGAAAGCGTGTGACCCAGCAGAGGTTGATCAGAACCCGTGTCCAGGTGTGTCCAGGTGGCATAGTGCTGTACCCAAAGGATCTCCTCTCTTGATCCAGAGCCATATTGAGGCTTTTACAGCTGCCTTGATGTTGTTGCTGATGGCTCTCCTCATCTTCGATCCATTGATGCTGAGTGTACTGTAGGCTCTGGAGAGGGATTGCCCAGCTAAACCCCATACAGCCTACCTTGATAGGCACACATCTAGCCTTCCACACCCTGCTTCCAGCAGTCAATGACCAGTCCCTCGTACTTTAGATTTTGTTTTTGATTTTGTTTTTGTTTTTGCCGCTATGCTGCTAAAGCTTCTGGAAAACCTTAGCCACCTTTGGAGATGGCTGCTGACCTTCCTCTCCAAGTTCTTGACTGTGGAGATGGTGACTTCATAGATGAGCGGAGGCCAGAGTATTCTCAGGAGGATGCCATGCTGATACATCCACGCCTTGAATTTTCGGGCAGTCCTGACCGGTCAACTGCTCTCAGCCAGGTCTCCAGCTCTGACAGGTGGACTGGATTGATGTTGTGTCCTCAATCTGCTGTTAAACACCTTGCCAAGGCTCTTCACTGGCTTTATAGAGACTGTGGGGATTGGTGTTCCTGCGATGACGAAGCGGAATCTGTCTACGACCTTGACCTTCTTTGACCTCCTTGACCTCCTTAATTGGTTGATTCTCTCAGAATCCTCTTCCTTTGGGATCCAACTCCTTCGGCCAATCCCTACTGCTGTACAACCTTGCCTCTCCTCCAGCTGACCTTAATGATCTTCCAGAGCCGCTTGAGTAACAGAGGGCAGTGCTCATAGACCTCGTATGGGACTCCACATGGTCCAGGAGCTGAGCTAGACCTTGCCCTCTTCACAACTTCCTGTAATTCTTTCAGGAGTAGCTCCCTGTTGTCAAACTCTTTGACCGGTGCTGGTGGGTGTATCAAGATGTTACACTGACCCAACTCCTGCTCCTTGTCGGAGTCACTGTATGTGCTCTGGATGTGCTGGTCAATCTCCTCTTTGGACAAGCCAGGTTCGCACTGAGCTTCTATCCTTGTAGCTGCTTTGTGAAACCAAAGGGATTGGCTATAAAGGCAGTTCGCTTCCTGGCTCATTCTTTCTGCCAGCTTCTCTGCCATTCAGCCCTTACACATCTTTCTCAAGATGCTCGTCACTGGCCTCCTTGTGTTGTTTCTTTGTTTCTTGAGGACCTTCAGTTCCTGCCTGATCTTGTGGATTTTTGCAGCTCTCTAGTTCTTGGTGTACGTTGTTCTCGTAGACTCCTGCTTCACTGTGCCAAACCATTCCGCTGCTAGGCTGACTAAGATTGTTGTTATAGTTTGTAGCCTCCTGTCTGCGTCTCCCTTTGCTGTTGCGCCCAGTACCTTGTCGGAATACTTGATGAACTGTTACCACACTTGTCTTGCAGGTTTGCGGCCACTTGATGCAAAGCTTCTCTGATGATCTTTCAGGAGGGACTTGTTGCAATGCATGGAGGCTCTGGGCTCTGTGGGGTAACACTGGACCTGGCTCCTCCTGCTTCTCACCAGGTTTGCTACCTGTGCGTTGTGTTGCTACTTTCCCCTCCAAACATTTAATCCAGAATGAATGAATCTTTAGGCCTTGGGCATTCTTGCCGACCTTTCCACATACACATTCCATGCTCGTAGTCGGTTCTCCGTTTCCATGAGTCGTTAGCCTTTGGTCCGTCAGATTGGGGAGCTCACCCCCCCCCCAGGGGTGTTCCCCAATACAGCTCATAAGAATGAAATTAATCAGAAAAGATAGTTGTTATAGCACTGAAGACAATTGTAGAACTGAATTAAGCATTCATACATCATGGTATTATTACAAGAAAAAAAATGCACTTCCCAATAATAATTACAAACATATACGTTGCTTAGCATTTTATTTTCACAATTCTTCTAATTTCAGTCCAGTTCACTGTTGGCTCCATATATATTAGACATAGCCTACTGTAGAATAGACATTGAATAAAGTGTGTGTACCAGATTGACAGTAAGAGTTTCTTGCTTCAGAAGGTTAGCAAGAGCAGCAAACTAAGGCAGTTTCTTGTTGGAGGAAATGTTGCAAGACAAATTTATTGGATATGAAGCAGATGGCAATCCTCAAGATCCCGAGTGTAAGTTAAAGGCCATGGTTTGATATTGTAATAAAACAATACAATTGTTTTGTAATAAAGACAATACAATTGTTTGATTTCCTTCAAAGCATGGATTTCAAATTCCAACCACAACATACATACGGTATGCTACATCACATGTAGTTTAGACAGACAGACAGACATGCAGGATAAAGAAGAGGATCTATAGTCCTTTAAATGAACCATGATTTTATACTATGTCTTCCTAAAGGTTACACTCACTTGTATTGTATACTTCACACTCTAAAAAGCAATCCAAACCCTTGGTATAAAGCTGGTTGGCCCGCTGATCCAGAATGAGAGAGAAGTTACATTCCTGTAAGTTGTGTCTCCATGTGTTTTGATGCTGCTGCTGTACCTCTGGCAGTGAAGGCTTTGGTAGTCTGTGTTTAGGCTGCATTGGCTGGGCAGGTGAGAGGTTGAAACCCCTTGAACTCCAGGCCCTTGTTGAATTGAACCTCCAACACTTTGGATGCCTTTGTTATCTTCAGGTTGCGCATGCAGCCTTTGAATGCAGTGCTGGTAGTCAGGCCAAACTGATTGAGCCCCTCAGGAAAAGAGATGAAAGACAACGGTTGATTTATGATTGTAATTTTCTGGCCCGTTAAACAAATTCATGAATCTATTTCATAAGTCAGGAAGCCGATGACTGCTGGAGGTTATAACTTTAAATATCTCCTGAGGTTTAGATAGGAAGTAAATCACAAACATCTTCAATGTTGTAGTGAAGCATGGTTTGGCACATCTTTAATGTCCCACACAGTATCCAGGGTCATGTTCAGGAGTTAGTATGTAACCTGATTCCAGAGGCATGTCTATTCTACGTGATGTTCTACATGATACAGTTCTAACTGAATGTTTAATGTTCCACAACGTTACGTTTACTGAACATGTCCCAGGTGCCTCTACTGAACCTCTACTGGTCAGGAAAACCCCAGGATCTTGTAGGTATGTTACTATAGCCTGGTCAGTAACACCCAGGTGTGATGTGCTTGGTGAGTGCTGTCGTATCATGTACCTGTCCCAGATGTCAGCGGTGTTGGACCTGGTGTTGGGGCTCTCTGCTTGCTCCTTCCTGCCGTCCACAATGATCTCCAGCCTCGGCTGTGAACCGGCCCACCCAGTTTTCCACGTGGAACAGCAGCTAGGAAAAGGGAGAAGACATACTTTACTCAGAATACACCTGGCTTGGCCTCCCAGGTGGCGCAGTGGTCTAGGGCACTGCATCACAGCGTTAGCTGTGCCACCAGAGACTCTAGGTTCGTGCCCAGGCTCTGTCGTAGCCAGCCGCGACTGGGAGGTCCGTGGGGCGACGCCCAATTGGCCTAGCGTCGTCCGGGTTAGGGAGGGTTTGGCCGGTAGGGGTATCCTTGTCTCATTGCGCCCCAGCGACTCCTGTGGCGGGCTGGGCGCAGTGCACGCTAACCAAGGTCGCCAGGTGCACGGTGTTTCCTCCAACACATTGGTGCGGCTGGCTTTCGGGTTGGATGCGCGCTGTGTTAAGAAGCAGTGCGGCTTGGTTGGGTTGTGTTTCGGAGGACGCATGACTTTCGACCTTCGTCTCTCCCAACCCCGTACGGGAGTTGTAGCTATGAGACAAGATACTAACTACTACCAATTGGATACCATGAAATTGGGGGTTAAAGGAAAAAAGTGAGAAAAAAAGAATACACCTGGCTTGTCCAGTAGTAGTTTGTCATAAAACATGACTGTTATTTATGAACAGCCATGATTCTGTTGAAACCCATTTTTGAATTTATACAGTACAATAGCTTTGCACACTCATTATTGTTGTTGGCTTACAGAAGAGATTGTATAGTCTGATTAGAATTGTATTGTATTGCATTGTATTGTATTGCATGTTTCTGTGTACCTTTCTGCCGTGCAGTACGGTGCCCAGGCCCTCCATCTTGGTGTCCACCTGGCTGCTGACCGCCAGCAGAACCCCGTTGCTCTGGGACGTACGGAACTCCAGCTCCAGAGACACGTCCACAATTTCCACCCTGTAGGAACCCACTGGACCAGAGGACAGGAGATACCGGGAACAGTCAGAACTGATACAGCAAATCCCACGAGATTGAATAATAAGTTATCTATTTTTATTTCACCTTTATTTTGACAGGGAGTCATTATACTGTCATAAAAATTGGATCTGTGAAACTTTGGTGTACGAGGAGTTATATTTTGTGATTGATAGGATATATTGCATTGTGGGGTCAGGAGTTTTTCCTGACCAGGATCTTATAGTTATGTTACTATAGCCTGGTCAGGAAAACCCCAGGATCTTGTAGGTATGTTACTATAGCCTGGTCAGTAACACCCCAGGATCTTATAGTTATGTTACTATAGCCTGGTCAGGAAAACCCCAGGATCTTGTAGGTATGTTACTATAGCCTGGTCAGTAACACCCCAGGATCTTATAGTTATGTTACTATAGCCTGGTCAGGAAAACCCCAGGATCTTATAGTTATATTACTATAGCCTGGTCAGGAAAACCCCATGATCAGTGATGATGAAACAGCTGCCCGCTTGGTGGTTGGAGGTGGGCGTGTCCATGTCCAACACAATACCCAGCATCTTAAAGTTCCTGATGCAGCCATTGATACGATACAAGACCTAGAAGAACACAACACACCTTTAACTATGCTACAACATATGACTTTACACTGAGAAGTTTCATTTACTGTTGAATCTATCCCATAAATTGTAAATGATTACTTCTAACATCAACCCTTTCAACTGATCATATGTAAATACATACAATTACAGTAATACAGTGTATAAAGGCTTTGTGTTTTACTTCCTACAAATGAAATGTGAGGAAGCGTGTATGAACGTGCTGGTCCGATCCTCTTGGTGGTGTATTTGACAGGTAGGCCACCTATGTACAAGCATGCCAACCACATCCAGGATGCCAGCCTTCTTGGGGCTGGTGGTGTGCTTGGACTAGCGGTTGTCTATCACCAGTACACCTCTCTGTTTCTTTCCCACCACCTGGATCGGAGACCGCAGAAAGGGAAAGATTCAGGGGTAAATAAAGACAATAACAATACATATCTTTAATACATGATGGAAATAAAGAACTGTAGTTCCTGATTACTTTGCTTGCCTCCTGTTTTGGTCAATGAACTAGTCAAATAGAAAATGACGTGGTTTTGTAGTTGTGTCATTGTGACACAGTATTTAGCTGTCTGCTCTCACGATCTAAACTCACTCAGACAGTGAAATAGAACTGATGGTAACTGCCAACAGACTGTACACCATGCTAAATTACTATTATGATTGTTTCCTCGGCTGGCTCGAGAGTTATATTAGGTGATCCCAGACCTTGTGCTAGTGTCCGTCGTTGATAACGGAGGTGTTGCCGTGGCCCAGGTCGTAGCCGAGGTGGGCCATGCCCTCCTTCACCTGAATGGTGGCGAAGTGAGCGTGGTTGATCCTCGGCATGTAGAACACCAGGCCTGACTCTTCTGTGATCTGCAGCTCAAACTCTATGATTAGCCTGTAAGCAAACAGATTCACAACAGTCAGTCCAATATGATATTTACAGAACTGACGCATGATCTAGAAAAGAAAGGTCTCATTGGGACTTTTCAAAGAAATTAAAACTATATATACCTGTTCTTGACCTTTGTGTCACCAAATTCAAATGCAACATTTTTGGAGTACCCAAACTGTTTGGCTTTTTCTAAGACCACTGGAGATTCCTCGGCAGCACGGGAGGCCTGTAGGGGATGGGGGAGTAGCAGTCGTCTTAAACCATTCATATTAGCTAAGATGATCTCATTCAAAGAATGCATTAAAAACACAATGCAAACATTCATTTTAATATGAATATAGTTGACCTGCTTTCTGTTTCTAGATGAAGTGCTATTCTAACGTGCCAATAGATGGTGCTATTGAAAAAGACATGGATTTGCTTTTTTATCAGAAAATGTACATTTGTTTTTGCAAGGCCAACATCTGAATCACTTATTTTGTTCTGTTCAGAACATGAAGACATCTGTATTCCTCTGACCTTGCATTATACAATACATCTCTCTCAATGTAGAATGGTCCTTTCTTTCTATATTCTTGTTGAGCCACGAAGGCTCCCATTGCTTAAAGGGACATTGATTTTACACCACATACACTTATTTCACACTGCACGCGGTACAGCATATATCATATATAGCCTGTTTATAAAGCAGAACTACTAAAACCATATTGATTTACCGAGAAAGAAATTAAGAAAATCCCTATTGAAAGTCAAATATCTTCTGGCAATACTTGGAATATGGACATGGAAAGTGTGTGCATGTATATTTCACGAGCAACACATCTTCATACAGGAGGCTTGGTGTTGAAGGTCTATGGCTGAAATCCATTCAAATGAAGGTTCCACAGACACACGTCTGATGTCACTGATGTCATGAATGGCGAAAGTCAGCCCAGCAGGTAGCTAGAGGACCAGTGCTAAGAAAAAGATGAGTTCTACAAGAAAATATTGTACAACCAGTGGCAATAGTGTAGCAATCTATTCATTTGCCTACAATGATACATACTATGGAGATATATCGAGAGAAAATTTGAGGAAAATACAGGTGGTGTTGGCCAATGCAGGCAGCTTGGTTAGCAGAGAATGAATGAGTCTGGAAGGATGGATGAGAGATAGCGAGAGAGAGAGAGAGACAAACAGAGAGACAGTGCGAAGAGGACCGAGAGATCGAGACAGAGAGAGGACAGAAAGAGAGAGAGCGAGGAGGACAGAGACAGAGAGGAGGAAAGGGAGAGAGAGAGAGGAGGACAGAGACAGAAAGAGAGAGGAGGACAGAGACAGAAAGAGAGAGAGAGAAAGGAGGACAGAGTGAGGACAGAGAGAATACTTCTACAGTACCTCAGCTGTCAGCTAGAGAGGATAGATGGAGCAGTGGAGCTATGAGAAAGAGCCCTGTCAACACTGCAGCTTTACCTATAAAGCAGACCTAATGGATTGGAAAACGGCCCATTCTTTATTCCAGCCACATCAACCTCTCTGATGGTGTATTTAGACTCAGGGCCAACCGGTCTGGCTGAGCTGTGCTGGGGACAGATGACAGCTCTTTAAGGGGATAATATATCACTCCATCATAGGCAGGGAACTTAGTCCTTTAATGTGAATTTCTTTTGTCTTTTACTCCCTGATACCCATACGAGTGGGACATGAGAGGGTCTGTCTGGTGTCTGGGTGGGTGGTGGAGCATCAGGTTGGACCGTCTGGGACACTTCTTCTTCCTTGGCCTTCTCTTCCTCATCAGGCTCCTCCTCTGGGAGGGGAAGCGGGGGAGGGGAGGGGCCAGGTTGTTACACTGGCAAATCTCTGCATTCTCAAAGGCCACGGGCTGGGAGAAATCTGTGAGGCTGTAGGCATTGTACAAGCAAACAAACACACACATGGATGTGCACACACACAAATACACAGAAAGTGTGTTAATGGGTGATGATGTGTAATCAGTTGAATTATGAATATGGTTATCACAGAGGATAGCCCCATTAAAGACAACTAAATATGGGTGAACTGTGTTTAGTCCACTGGGAAGCGAGAGAGAGCCCTGAGCCTAATGATATGAATGTATTATGATCTATAGACAAAAACAGTCAAAACAGTTCAAGGTGTCAAATGACTGCATTTACAACCTGTTTAACTGGGAGAAACCAATGCACCATGAAACAAATACTTCACATTTACAACACTTCCCACATAGCCTTCCATTAATAATATCTACTAATAATGAGCCAATATCTACGATCAGGATAATGAATCGTTATATGGAGATAGTAGGGAGATAATAGGCGCTGTTTGAGAGATGTACATGGTATTGATCATGAGGTTCCAGATGCAGCCTTCGAAGTGGACATTGGGTCTCTGGGAGCTGAACTCTACGTCAGCGGGGATACCCCCTATGAACAGTCTCATTAGCTGCTCGTTGGGAAGGCCCTGCTCCCTCTTCAGCTCCTCATCCACCTGGACTGCAAATGACCTGGACAGAGACACGCAGGACAGTGAGACATTTTGAGCCAGCTCTGTGTAGAGCCAGCTAAAAAAGAATGGCTTGAAACTAGTTCATTAAGACACAAGTTATTGTGCAATATGAGGCTATTCAGTGTATAGCAATGTGTGTCTGTGTGTGTGTGTGTGTGTGTGTGTGTGTGTGTGTGTGTGTGTGTGTGTGTGTGTGTGTGTGTGTGTGTGTGTGTGTGTGTGTGTGTGTGTGTGTGTGTGTGTGTGTGTGTGTGTGTGTGTGTGTGATGTTACCTGCTGCCCAATCTCTCAATGCGCAGGGTGTGTTCTCTCCCGTCATGAAGGATGCCCTGGTCAGGCTTGCGGACTGTGGCTGCCTGTAAACACTAGCACCTCCAGGGCCCCCTTGTTCAGCAACACAGCCAGGAAGGGCTGTAGGAGGCAGTGGAGAAGAGAGGGTGCGTGAGGCGGGACCACCCAATCTAAATGACCAGGGACACAGGGTTATACAGATCATCAATACATAAACACACTCAGTGCATAAAACCATTGGTTAGAAGACACAATCTGGAGCAAGTCAGGACAGGCTTCATACAATATGGAGCAAGTCAGGACAGGCTTCATACAATATCGAGCAAGTCAGGACAGGCTTCATACAATATGGAGCAAGTCAGGACAGGCTTCATACAATATGGAGCAAGTCAGGACAGGCTTCATACAATATGGAGCAAGTCAGGACATGCTTCATACAATATGGAGCAAGTCAGGACAGGCTTCATACAATATGGAGGAAGTCAGGACAGGCTTCATACAATCTGGAGCAAGTCAGGACAGGCTTCATACAATCTGGAGCAAGTCAGGACAGGCTTCATACAATCTGGAGCAAGTCAGGACAGGCTTCATACAATCTGGAGCAAGTCAGGACAGGCTTCATACAATCTGGAGCAAGTCAGGACAGGCTTCATACAATCTGGAGCAAGTCAGGACAGGCTTCATACAATATGGAGCAAGTCAGGACATGCTTCATACAATATGGAGCAAGTCAGGACAGGCTTCATACAATATGGAGCAAGTCAGGACAGGCTTCATACAATATGGAGCAAGTCAGGACATGCTTCATACAATATGGAGCAAGTCAGGACAGGCTTCATACAATATGGAGCAAGTCAGGACAGGCTTCATACAATATGGAGCAAGTCAGGACAGGCTTCATACAATATGGAGCAAGTCAGGACAGGCTTCATACAATATGGAGCAAGTCAGGACAGGCTTCATACAATATGGAGCAAGTCAGGACATGCTTCATACAATATGGAGCAAGTGAGGACAGGCTTCATACAATATGGAGCAAGTCAGGACAGGCTTCATATAATATGGAGCAAGTAAGGACATGCTTCATACAATATGGAGCAAGTCAGGACAGGCTTCATACAATATGGAGCAAGTCAGGACAGGCTTCATACAATATGGAGCAAGTCAGGACATGCTTCATACAATATGGAGCAAGTCAGGACAGGCTTCATACAATCTGGAGCAAGTCAGGACAGGCTTCATACAATATGGAGCAAGTCAGGACAGGCTTCATACAATATGGAGCAAGTCAGGACAGGCTTCATACAATATGGAGCAAGTCAGGACATGCTTCATACAATATGGAGCAAGTCAGGACAGGCTTCATACAATCTGGAGCAAGTCAGGACAGGCTTCATACAATATGGAGCAAGTCAGGACAGGCTTCATACAATATGGAGCAAGTCAGGACAGGCTTCATACAATCTGGAGCAAGTCAGGACAGGCTTCATACAATATGGAGCAAGTCAGGACAGGCTTCATACAATATGGAGCAAGTCAGGACAGGCTTCATACAATATGGAGCCTTGAATGTTCAAAGACAATAAGAACTTTATGCCCAGAAACATTAAGAAAAATCTGTTCAATAATGATGAAACCTCAGATACTTTGAGAAAAGGAAGTCAACTTTACATAATTGCATACCGATATGCTTTTCAACCCTGAGGGCCTGTAGCGTTTATGTAAGTCCTCCATTTCTCTACACGCCTTGATTGGATTCTGTTTGGGCAGAGCTTCAAAGAAAGCGCAGCCCTCTCTGAAACATACTAGACGAGAAGTAGATAGATTTAAGTGTCTCTTGTTATGATTAAATTCTCTGTAATCAGTCCAGCGAGATGGTGAGCACATCCCACCATAGCGTTGGAATTGCAGACTAGCATGCACAGAGGGAGTTTGCCTGGGGCAAGTGAGGGAGAGTGAGGGAGAGTGAGGGGAAGTGCTACTGCTACAATAACTATGGTCTGATTCAGCACGCGTTCCTCCTGTCCCCTGCGCAAATTGACAGAATGAACGACGAGGACAGAGAGACAGATGAGGCCGACATGTACTCATTCGAAATGACACTCACTTAATTTAATAGGTCTAATGATTTTTAAAGGTGACGGTCTGGACCTTTACCCAGGGTCATCGTTAAATTGGACGTGATCCATCAGAGGACTGTTGTATAATGTATTTCTTACTAACGACACTTGCAGGGAGAATGTTAGAGGTTAAACCCACTATCATTTCCTGCAGCCACAGGCACTAATTGATGTGGTGGTCTGCAGATGAAGAGAAGGAGAGATGGAGAGAGAGATGAAGGGTGCCCTAACAGAGACGTAGAAAGTCATATTTTAATCAAAACTGTCATCGCAAATCTTCCAGCCTTTAGCCCTCTGTGAAAGATTATCAATTTTTGTTTGCTGTCGGGTGAAAGTATAATCATTAAACCTCACAGGCAATCCATCTCTTTTATAGTTAGTTTAATAAGGAGCCTCGCACACAGCAGGAGTTGATTATCAATGTGCTGTTAGTTTTTCAAAGCAACTCAGCCAGACAGCACAGTGCTCCTTATTCAATTACAGGAACTAAGAAACACCTCCAACAGCCATTCCAGTTCTACTCGGTATTAGGATCCAATGACATAAAGAACAAGGAGGTGACATTATAGAGGACTTAGTGCTGTGTTAGCATGCTTTGATAGCTGTAACACTGAAGTGAGTGTTTATGTGTGTGTGTGTGTGTGTGTGTGTGTGTGTGTGTGTGTGTGTGTGTGTGTGTGTGTGTGTGTGTGTGTGTGTGTGTGTGTGTGTGTGTGTGTGTGTGTGTGTGTGTGTGTGTGTGTGTGTGTGTGTGTGTGTGTGTGTGTGTGTGTGTGTGTGTGTGTGTGTGTGTACAGTATATGTATACGTGTGTGTACGAGGAGTGTATGTGTGTGTGTATGCGTGTATGCATGTGTGTATCTCATCCACCTCCTCTTACCACCCCAGGCTGCCTGTGTCTCCTCTTGGGGAGTTGGAACTGGGAGCTGGTCCCATTGGTGCCCCCACTGCCAAACAGGATGATGCCCTTGTCACTCTTGGTTGCGAAGGACAGGCTGATCACTGTATGGAGGTTCTGTTGGTGAGAGAGAGACCAGTCATGATGTTCATTCACAGCACAATCATTTGAAAGTCATCAGTAATTGGCAGAGTTCTTTTTATAATCTGAATACTGTATAATAGAACAATATAGTATAACGTTGTGTTGTTTTGTTTATAATGTCCATATCAATTTCAGTTATATCGAACATAATAAGAAACCTTGTCTGTTAGAGTAGAGTTTATTAGCACAGTATGCATTTTCAGATGTATCATCAGGCATTGACACAGGGTCAACAAGAAATGGATGTAGGCCTACTGAAGTGAGTGTGAAATGTTGCAAACATTTGACACACACAACTGAACACAACTGAGACGTACAAACCAGCCGTTGCTAAATTAAAAATGACTTCTCCCACTCAATTCTTTGCTACACTCTTTTACATTCTGTGTCTGTGGTGTGAATGTGTGTATAACTATTCTCCCCTAACTAAAATAACTATTTCAGAAGCAGTGATTTCTCTGTTATTTATATGCCCCACTCGTTTTTATTATTCTTGTTTTTTTTGCAAAATGTTTGGCCATATTTCATGAGTGTGCCTGTAACTCTGAATAATTAAAGGGGTGATGAAAAAAAGAGGGAGATGAAAGAGAAGACGTGCTAAACTGACCTCTACAGACCAGCGTTTGGTCAGGCCGGTGTAGTCGGAGCTGCTCAACAGGTTACAGGGGGTTCTGTTCACCTCAATGTCTCTCATACAGCCAGCATACCTCTTCTTGGTAACCTCTGACCTGTAAAGAGAAGAGAGAGTTGTCTCAATTGCAATTTGGCCAGCATATATTGCATTAAAGCATCTACAATATATATATATATATATATATATATATATATATATATATACAGGTATATATAAAAACTTTTGATTTTTTTATATATATATTTAACTAGGCAAGTCAGTTAAGAACAAATTCTTATTTACAATGAGCTAAATAAGCTTACTTTTGTGAAGTAAATGCATGGTAACTTGTATGATAAAGCCAAGGTACCAGGGATGCTTTAGAGAGTAATGGGCTATGCTAAGTACATGCAAAAGGTGATACAGTAAACTTTAACAGTACATGTATTACCTTGCTTTAATACTGTAGGAGCAAAAGATACAAGTGTATGGATATTAAGACAAGTATGACACACGTAGACAGAAACTTTAAAAGTATATTCAGTTCTCCATGTGTGATTTAAAGACCTATAGAATACACCTCTCATACTGCCGAAGACTGTGAAGGTCATATCTACATAACCTATTGTTACTATTTATGTGACAGTTCCTAAAGAGTTAACACCAAAGAGGCCAGCGACAATGACACTGTGACACTGACTCAAGGTCCGGGAGCAGACAGAGGTGTTCTAATGGAAACTCAAATCTTTGTCTGTTTGTCTGTCTGTTAATCTGGCTATATGCCTTGTCAACCCTCAACTTTTATGGCCAGACGTAACAATATGAGAAGAACAGGAACAATCAGTAACAGACTGTACAGTACTGAGTGTCTGAGCAAAACACGGAGCAGAGGTGTAAAGAAAAGCTATCCGAGGTGTACTTTAGTTGAAGAAAGTTCCAAATGACCATATTGGGATGTCTTACAGACCTTTACACATGTTAACCCAAGTGAGATTGATGATCAAAGGTAGTGTTCAGTATGCAGACACAGAGTTGTGTGTGTGTGTGTGTGTGTGTGTGTGTGTGTGTGTGTGTGTGTGTGTGTGTGTGTGTGTGTGTGTGTGTGTGTGTGTGTGTGTGTGTGTGTGTGTGTGTGTGTGTGTGTGTGTGTGTGTGTGTGTGTGTGTGTGTGTGTGTGTGTGTGTGTGTGTGTAAAAAAAAGGGCTAAGATCGAATTGTACTACACCGGTTCTGGCGCATGTCGGTTGTGGCAGGGCTTGCATACTATTACAGACTATAAAGCGAAGCACAGCTACGAGCTGCCCAGTGACACGAGCCTACAAGACGAGCTAAATTACTTCTATGCTCGCTTCGAGGCAAATAACACTGAAAAATGCATGAGAGCATCAGCTGTTCCAGATGACTGTGTGATCACGCTCTCCGCACCCGATGTGAGTAAGACCTTTAAACAAGTCAACATTCACAAGGCCGCAGGGCCAGATGGATTACCAGGACGTGTACTCCGAGCATGCGCTGACCAACTGGCAAGTGTCTTTACTAACATTTTCAACCTCTCCCTGTCTGAGCCTGTACCAACATGTTTCAAGCAGACCACCATAGTGGTCTCTGTGAACAAGAACAGTAAGGTAACCAGCCTAAACTATTACCGACCCATAGCACTCACGTCTGTAGCTATGTAGTGCTACGACAGGCTGGTCATGGCTCACATCATCACCATTATCCCAGAAACCCTAGACCCATATCAATTTGCATACCTCCACAACAGATCCACAGATTGCACTCCACATTGCCCTTTCACACCTGGACAAAAGGAACACCTA
This sequence comes from Oncorhynchus gorbuscha, assembly GCF_021184085.1. Taxonomy (NCBI): domain Eukaryota; kingdom Metazoa; phylum Chordata; class Actinopteri; order Salmoniformes; family Salmonidae; genus Oncorhynchus; species Oncorhynchus gorbuscha. The sequence goes on along the minus strand of NC_060184.1, from coordinate 21,858,857 downwards.
TGTGAGAATGCTATTCATTGACTACAACTCAGCGTTCCCTGTTCACTCATCACTGCATGGCCAGGCATGACTCCAACACCATCATTAAGTTTGCTGATGACACAACAGTGGTAGGGCTGATCACCGACAACGAGATAGCCTATAGGGAGCTGGTCAGAGACCTGACCGTGTGGTGCCAGGACAACAACCTCTCCCTCAACGCAATCAAGACAAGAGATCAAATCAAATCAAATCTTATTTGTCACATACACATGGTTAGCAGATGTTAGTGCGAGTGTAGCGAAATGCTTGTGCTTCTAGTTCCGACAATGCAGTAATAACCAACAAGTAATCTAGCTAACAATTCCAAAACTACTACCTTATAGACACAAGTGTAAGGGGATAAAGAATATGTACATAAGATATATGAATGAGTGATGGTACAGAGCGGCATAGGCAAGATACAGTAGATGATATTGAGTGCAGTATATACATATGAGATGAGTATGTAAACAAAGTGGCATAGTTAAAGTGGCTAGTGATACTGTTAGAGGAAATTGTAGTTAAGATGATTAATTATGTATACATTATTGATTAGAACCATTTATTCTAATACTATTATGTTATGATATGAAAAGTAAAAGTTATTGGTTAAGCTGTTACTGAAAATGTAAGCAGAACTAATTGATTGTCTGTGCCTCTTGGGAAGGTTAAGGGGGAGAAAAAGCTTTTCAGACAAGATAAGAATGTTTGGATTATGTTCCATTGGTAGGAGAAAAGTATATCTTCTAGACAGGTTGTAATGTCTGGTTTATGAGGGGAGTAGAAAGCATCTCCGGACCTAAACAAAAAACAACGGGGCTATTGTGGGAAACTGATGATGTCATTTTGAGTTTATAACCTGTGGAAATCTGTGTATGTAGTTAGTACTCTCTGGAATTAAACGCTCTTTACCTGGCTTTTAAGACTGGTCTCGATCTACTTCATGCATAATTAATGAACTTACAATTCATTAATGAATTAGAAATGAGTGCGAATTGGTTTTGGCAATTTAAGCATAAAGGAATTTAGAATTCCTCTATCAGATACATGTATTACATAAGGATGCAGTAGATGATATAGAGTACAGTATATACGTATACATATGAGATTAATAATGTAGGGTATGTAAACATTATATTAGGTAGCATTGTTTAAAGTGGCTAGCGATATATTTTACATCATTTCCCATCAATTCCCATTATTAAAGTGGCTGGAGTTGAGTCAGTGTGTTGGCAGCAGCCACTCAATGTTAGTGGTGGCTGTTTAACAGTCTGATGGCCTTGAGATAGAAGCTGTTTTTCAGTCTCTCGGTCCCAGCTTTGATGGACCTGTACTGACCTCGCCTTCTGGATGATAGCGGGGTGAACAGGCAGTGGCTCGGGTGGTTGTTGTCCTTGATGATCTTTATGGCCTTCCTGTGACATCGGGTGGTGTACGTGTCCTGGAGGGCAGGTAGTTTGCCCCCGGTGATGCAATGTGCAGACCTCACTACCCTCTGGAGAGCCTTACGGTTGTGGGCGGAGCAGTTGCCGTACCAGGCGGTGATATAGCCCGACAGGATGCTCTCGATTGTGCATCTGTAGAAGTTTGTGAGTGCTTTTGGTGACAAGCCGAATTTCTTCAGCCTCCTGAGGTTGAAGAGGCACTGTTGTGCCTTCTTCACGATGCTGTCAGTGTGGGTGGACCAATTCAGTTTGTCTGTGATGTGTACGCCGAGGAACTTAAAACTTGCTACGCTCTCCACTACTGTTCCATCGATGTGGATAGGGGGGTGTTCCCTCTGCTGTTTCCTGAAGTCCACAATCATCTCCTTAGTTTTGTTGACGTTGAGTGTGAGGTTATTTTCCTGACACCACACTCCGAGGGCCCTCACCTCCTCCCTGTAGGCCGTCTCGTCGTTGTTGTTAATCAAGCCTACCACTGTTGTGTCGTCCGCAAACTTGATGATTGAGTTGGAGGCGTGCGTGGCCACGCAGTCGTGGGTGAACAGGGAGGGCAGGAGAGGGCTCAGAATGCACCCTTGTGGGGCCCCAGTGTTGAGGATCAGCGGGATGGAGATGTTGTTGCCTACCCTCACCACCTGGGGTGGCCCGTCAGGAAGTCCAGTACCCAGTTGCACAGGGTGGGGTCGAGCTTGGAGGGCACTATGGTGTTAAATGCTGAGCTGTAGTCGATGAACAGCATTCTCACATAGGTATTCCTCTTGTCCAGATGGGTTAGGGCAGTGTGCAGTGTGGTTGAGATTGCATCGTCTGTGGACCTATTTGGGCGGTAAGCAAATTGGAGTGGGTCTAGGGTGTCAGGTAGGGTGGAGGTGATATGGTCCTTGACTAGTCTCTCAAAGCACTTCATGATGACAGAAGTGAGTGCTACGGGGCGGTAGTCGTTTAGCTCAGTTACCTTAGCTTTCTTGGGAACAGGAACAATGGTGGCCCTCTTGAAGCATGTGGGAACAACAGACTGGGATAGGGATTGATTGAATATGTCCGTAAGCACACCAGCCAGCTGGTCTGCGCATGCTCTGAGGGCGCGGTTGGGGATGCCGTCTGGGCATGCAGCCTTGCGAGGGTTGACACGTTTAAATGTTTTCCTCACATCGGCTGCAGTGGTGGAGAGTCCGCATGTTTTAGTTGCGGGCCGTGTCAGTGGCACTGTATTGTCCTCAAAGCGGGCAAAAAAGTTATTTAGTCTGCCTGGGAGCAAGACATCCTGGTCCGTGACGGTGCTGGTTTTCTTTTTGTAATCCGTGATTGACTGTAGACCCTGCCACATACCTCTTGTGTCTGAGCCGTTGAATTGAGATTGTTTGATTGCCTTGCGGAGGGAATAGTTACACTGTTTTTATTCGGTCATGTTTCCGGTCACCTTGCCCTGATTAAAAGCAGTGGTTCGCGCTTTCAGTTTCACGCGAATGCTTCCATCAATCCACAGTTTCTGGTTTGGGAATGTTTTAATCGTTGCTATGGGAACCAAATCAGCGAATCAGCGTATTCGTCAATGTTGTCGTCTGACGCAATACGGAACATATCCCAGTCCACGTGATGGAAGCAGTCTTGGTGTCAGGATTTGGCCAGGGTTGTTCCGGTTTTTGGTCACTAGATGCCCCCATTGTGCCTTTTGACCTTTTGTTTTCCCTTGATCCCCATTATTATTTGCACCTGTGCCTCGTTTCCCCTGATTGTATTTAAACCCTTTGTTTTTTCTCTGTTCTTTCCTCTGTGTTTGTATGTTAGCACCCAGCCCTAGTACTCTGAGAACTCTTGTTGATCCCGGTGGACTCTCTTGTGGAATTCTGTTTTTTTGTTCTTGTTTGTTTGTTTTTTGAGTATCTTTTGAGGCTTTTTGTGCTTTACCTTCCACCTTGTGGATTTACCTTTTTTGTCTTGGAGGATTACGTCTGTTCTTGTAGGATTCCTTTTGAGGTTGTGGAGTTACATGTTTTCCTGAAGAACTTCACTTTTTACTTCATTAAATACACCGTCTCAAGTACTGCTGTGTCTGCCTCATCTTCTGTGTTCTGCCGACTATTCGTGGCTCAGTTGGTTAAGTGACTGTTTCTCACTCCGGGGACCCGGGTTCGTAACCGGGTCCTGACACTTGGAGTGTGGAATCAGATTGGTCGGACCAGCGTTTAACAGACCTCAGTGCGGGAGCTTCTTGTTTTAGTTTCTGTCTGTAGGCAGGGATCAACAAAATGGAGTCGTGGTCAGCTTTTCCGAAAGGAGGGCGGGGCAGGGCCTTATATGCGTTGCGGAAGTTGGAATAGCAATGATCCAAAGTTTTTCCAGCCCTGGTTGTGTAATCGATATGCTGATAAAATTGTGTACTGATTGATTGTGGACTGCAGGAAAAGGAGGACCGCAGGAAAAGGAGGACCTAGCACTCTCATTGACGGGGCTGTAGTGGAGCAGGTTGAGAGCTTCATGTTGCTTAGTCTCCACATCACCAACGAAGTAACATTGTCCAAGGACACCAAGACAGTCGTGAAGAGGGCACGACAAAATCTATTCGTACGGCTCAGTACATCACTGGGGCCAAACTTCCTCCCATCCAGGATCTCTATACCAGGTGGTGTCAGAGGAAGGCCCTAAAAATTGTCAAAGACTCCAGCCACCATAGTCATAGACTGTTCTCTCTGCTACCTCACGGCAAGCAGTACCGGAGCGCCAAGTATAGGTCCAAGAGGCTTCTAAACAGCTTCTACGCCCAATCCATAAGATTCCTGAACATCTAATCAAATGGCCACCCAAACTATTTGCTACTCTCTGTTTATTATCTAGGCATCGTCACTTTAATAACTCTACATACATGTACATATTACCTCAATTACCTCGACTAACCGGTGCCCCCGCACATTGACTCTGTACTGGTACCCCCTGTACATAGACTCGCTATTATTATTTTACCGCTGATCTTTACTTATTTGTTAATTTCATTTTTTTGTTTTTTTGTATTTTTCTTAAAACTGCATTGTTGGTTAAAGGGCTTGTAAGTAATCATTTCACTGTAAGGTCTACTACACCTGTTGTATTCGGCACATGTGACAAATAACATTTGATTTGATTTGATGAAGCTACAAAGGCTCTAAAATCATCCACTTGAGGGAAAAGTTCTTTAAAATACACAGGCTCTAGAAACATCAACTTGAGGGAAATGTTCTTAAACTATAGTTCCACAGGCCGATAGGTTTGTTGTCCAGGTATGTCACTCTCATATACCGGGAGAGAGTAGTGGTTTTGACCACTTTCTACAGGACAAACAACGAAACACATAGTGAATACCATTGCAACTACCAAAATAGAAACGGGTAAAAATGTCTAAATGACTCCGGGATAAACTACTGTATGACAAAGTGATATCAGCTACCTTCACACTGCCCAATATGCCACCGACAAACAGTTAGGCATTCTGGTCCACATCCAGGATCATATAGCCTTCGGGGGAGGTGCCACTCTTAGAGGTGGGCACGATGCCAGCTCTGGGACCCTCCAGTGCATGGACAGAGATGATGCCATTAATGCCATTCCTGGGACCAAAACAGAAATGATCAGGCGAGAAGTGATTTTTGAATAAGAAACTTACCTGGCACAATCAATGCTAAAATATGAATGAATTAATAAGTAAACTGATAGACAAATATCTCTATCCCTGTATAATCTTTGCTCTGAAAAATATCTGGTATAGAAAATTAATAACAATGGTATTCTACCGCGAGGCCTCGATGCGATGCCAGTTTCCATAGTTTATAGTCGTGTCAGGGTACTCCACGTTACCCACTCCGGAGCCCACATCCCACAGGAAGTTGACCTTGCCCTTACACATCTCAATTGCCAGGAAGTCAATCTAGAGGCAGACAGATGATGAGCCAATAAGATGCAGCACTGCAATCTCCTATCTGATAACATTACAGGTCCATTATTATTCTGTCTCTCTTGGTTGCTGTAGTGTAGTGTAGGTAGCACAGTGCAGGAGAACAGAGCAGGACACATTAGAATAAGATAATGGGGAAGAATCACAGGCAAATCAAGAGATGAACAACAGCAGTGTGATTTCCCCAAGGAAATCAGTGATGAAGACAGATGAAATAGTCCGGTTTGAACTGGCGGCTAATTGCTGTGGTTGCTGTGGTTGCTGTTGCAGTATATAGAGGCAATATCACCTACTCTCTCATGGGGATCACAAAGGGAAACAAGTAACCTTTTATTATTTTCTCTCTGACTTTAAGATAATTGGTATTTATCTAGTATGTTGGGAAGTAACCACTGGTGGAATGATTTGAAATGAGTTGGCCAACAACACATTACACATCCCAGAATAGAGATGAGCCAAACCTAAACACTAAATTACTCTAATATGTTATGTTTCACACACATTATTTGTTGCCCTGAGGTTTCCCTTATTATGGTTCAGTGATTTACTGGGGGATTGTATCCACACACACACACACACACACACACACACACACACACACACACACACACACACACACACACACACACACACACACACACACACACACACACACACACACACACACACACACACACACACACACACACACACACACACACACACACACACACACACACACACACACACACTGAGAGGTGACTTAACATCCATCCCAGTGTGGTGCTATGTCCTCTGACTCAGGTAGAAGAGTCGGTTATCAGGGGAGGTGGTCTTCACATTCACACTCATGGTGTTGTAGCAACCCTTCTTAATTTCTGGTCCATATGCACGGACACAGTCTCCCCCGGAGGACACAGACACTTTAATCTGTGGAGAGAGACATCACATGGATCATCAGACAGAGAGCACTTAAAAAGCCCAAGGAACGCTCAGGGATCTTCTATTGCATGTGTCTATTTCCACTGAATCCGTAGATGCCCACTATTAGTCTGTGAGGTGGACGGAAGCTGAGCTACAGCAGTGTTTGTAACGTCTGTAAAGCAATGATTGTATGCTGTAAAATCTGACCGATTTTAGCTACAAACTCTTATGTTCCCATTCTGAAAATGTTAGACTCTCAGGAACACTGATATGTTTTGCTTTACGATACTCACAAGCTAATAGCAATGAAAAGGCCCAAGGAACACTCAGGAAAAAAACACAATTGTGTAGTGACAGAAGTAAAATACAAGGTCCTTTAGAGGCAAGAGAAACAATTTGTTATTTTACACTTTTGTAAAAAAAATACATTAAAAAAAAGCCTTGACATTGATTTAATTTTTCTTTTTTGAACAGAGCCTTTACTCAAACGGTGGCAATGCATGTGAACCACAGGGTAAAGCTGGGTAGAGGGATTTACAGGGATTTACAGGTTCTCCGGTAGCTCCTGGACGGGCTTCAGTTTCTCCAGCAGTCTGTCTGCCTTGCCTTTCAGGTCCTTCACCTTGGGCCTCGCTGCATTACCAGGAACGAGATTAGAACCTCGTCTTAGAGACCAAACTGAATGATAATTTATAGCGAATGCTATCTGGCTAAGGGATACTCCTTTCTCATTATAAAGTCTTCCTTTGTGGACTGTTCCCGAAGGTCTGTGGTTCATCATGTAGGTTGAGAGGGGTGTATCTTGGCTATAAAAGATCTTTGTACGTTTGTGTTTTCACTATCAACGGTTCATTAGAAATGGCGAATCGTTGAAAGTCATTGCTAATGCAAAGCTCTTATTATTAAAGATGTAGTTCAAGTATAACTCTGACGTGTGTGAAGTTTTTAACTCTCCTCGTTTGGTAATGGAGAAATTAGCCACCACAGCGCATGTAAGGACACACACACACACACACACACACACACACACACACACACACACACACACACACACACACACACACACACACACACACACACACACACACACACACACACACACACACACACACACACACACACACACACACACACACACACACACACACACACACACACACACACACACACACACACACGGAAGAGACATCAGTCTAAAAACATCACTCTTCCTTATTAACTACTGTAGCACTTTCACAGCCACTGCTTTCTGTGAGCCAGGCCTATTAGTCAGAGATCAGCAGAGAGATGGTGGCATCTTAATCACTTATTTAGAAGCATCAAAGGTAAAGAGCTGAAAGCTGTTATGAGAAGAAAGATTGCTATGCATTCAAGAAGGCCCTGACAAAGGCCATGCAGCCGAAACGCGGCAGATTTTTTAAGACTTTGTTTCTATTGAATATGCCATACAAATAAAGGCATTTTAATTAATTATATAAAGAGTGCCTTGGTCCTCCTTTCTTCTTGACATACTTATAGCTGTTGGGGTTCAAAAGAAAAATGGGACAGAAAGAAAATAATATGCGAGATACAGAATTATACAATGTCATTGAGTGAGACAAACGTGCCAGAGTAATACAGGTTTGAAAAAATATATGCATTTTGTGTCAATCAGCTCATGATATGGCACAGACAATCATTTCATATACAGTAGATACTGTAGCTAAGGCTTGACTACCCTTAAGAACTACAACACCCAGAAGATCTCTTACTGTTTTTCCTCAGGATCCTGGATCATGTTGTTGGCCTTGATGACTTCGTCCTCCAGCTTGCTGTTGTTCCTCTGCAGGCCCATCAAGTTCAGATTCATGTCTCTCATTCTGGCCAGCACATTATTGGCTGTGTTTTTGGCATCTCCTGCCTTGGACTTGGTGGCCTGCAGCTTAGCCTCTGTATCTGGACGATACAGTATGTACTCATTTAATCTTGAAAGCAATAATCAAAGTCTTACTGTAAATAGAGAGCGAACGGTAATCCAACATGGTACGGACTATTGAAGGTAGTCAGTCATACATGACTTACAGAAACCTTTCTGTGAACTGCTGCTCACCTTTTAGATGTTTCTACTGCACCATACAGCCTGTCTGTCAGTTTCCTCAGTGACCCATAGTTTCCCAGACCCCATATTTAACCTGGATGGTGCTGCTTCGACATCTGTCATGTTGGATCTATAAGCATTTCACTACACCCGCAAATAACATCTGTTAAACATGTATACAGGTATGTGACCAATAACATCTGGTAAACACATATACAGGTATGTGACCAATAACATCTGTTAAACACATATACAGGTATGTGACCAATAACATCTGGTAAACACATATACAGGTATGTGACCAATAACATCTGTTAAACATGTATACAGGTATGTGACCAATAACATCTGTTAAACACACATACAGGTATGTGACCAATAACATCTGGTAAACACATATACAGGTATGTGACCAATAACATTTGGTAAACACATATACAGGTATGTGACCAATAACATCTGTTAAACACGTATACAGGTATGTGACCAATAACATCTGTTAAACACATATACAGGTATGTGACCAATAACATCTGGTAAACACATATACAGGTATGTGACCAATAACATCTGTTAAACACGTATACAGGTATGTGACCAATAACATCTGTTAAACACGTATACAGGTATGTGACCAATAACATCTGTTAAACATGTATACAGGTATGTGACCAATAACATCTGTTAAACACGTATACAGGTATGTGACCAATAACATCTGTTAAACACATATACAGGTATGTGACCAATAACATCTGTTAAACACGTATACAGGTATGTGACCAATAACATCTGTTAAACACGTATACAGGTATGTGACCAATAACATCTGTTATACACGTATACAGGTATGTGACCAATAACATCTGTTAAACACGTATACAGGTATGTGACCAATAACATCTGTTAAACACATATACAGGTATGTGACCAATAACATCTGTTAAACACATATACAGGTATGTGACCAATAACATCTGTTAAACACGTATACAGGTATGTGATCAATAACATCTGTTAAACACGTATACAGGTATGTGACCAATAACATCTGTTAAACACATATACAGGTATGTGACCAATAACATCTGTTAAACACGTATACAGGTATGTGACCAATAACATCTGTTAAACACATATACAGGTATGTGACCAATAACATCTGTTAAACACATATACAGGTATGTGACCAATAACATCTGTTAAACACGTATACAGGTATGTGACCAATAACATCTGTTAAACACATATACAGGTATGTGACCAATAACATCTGTTATACACGTATACAGGTATGTGACCAATAACATCTGTTAAACACATATACAGGTATGTGACCAATAACATCTGTTAAACACATATACAGGTATGTGAACAATAACATCTGTTAAACACATATACAGGTATGTGACCAATAACATCTGTTAAACACGTATACAGGTATGTGACCAATAACATCTGTTAAACACGTATACAGGTATGTGACCAATAACATCTGTTAAACACATATACAGGTATGTGACCAATAACATCTGTTAAACACGTATACAGGTATGTGAACAATAACATCTGTTATACACGTATACAGGTATGTGACCAATAACATCTGTTAAACACATATACAGGTATGTGACCAATAACATCTGTTTAACACGTATACAGGTATGTGACCAATAACATCTGTTAAACACGTATACAGGTATGTGACCAATAACATCTGTTATACACGTATACAGGTATGTGACCAATAACATCTGTTAAACACATATACAGGTATGTGACCAATAACATCTGTTAAACACATATACAGGTATGTGACCAATAACATCTGTTAAACACATATACAGGTATGTGACCAATAACATCTGTTAAACACATATACAGGTATGTGAACAATAACATCTGTTAAACACATATACAGGTATGTGACCAATAACATCTGTTAAACACGTATACAGGTATGTGACCAATAACATCTGTTAAACACATATACAGGTATGTGAACAATAACATCTGTTAAACACATATACAGGTATGTGACCAATAACATCTGTTAAACACGTATACAGGTATGTGACCAATAACATCTGTTAAACACATATACAGGTATGTGACCAATAACATCTGTTAAACACATATACAGGTATGTGACCAATAACATCTGTTAAACACGTATACAGGTATGTGAACAATAACATCTGTTAAACACGTATACAGGTATGTGACCAATAACATCTGTTAAACACATATACAGGTATGTGACCAATAACATCTGTTAAACACATATACAGGTATGTGACCAATAACATCTGTTAAACACATATACAGGTATGTGACCAATAACATCTGTTAAACACGTATACAGGTATGTGAACAATAACATCTGTTAAACACGTATACAGGTATGTGACCAATAACATCTGTTAAACACATATACAGGTATGTGACCAATAACATCTGTTAAACACATATACAGGTATGTGACCAATAACATCTGTTAAACACATATACAGGTATGTGACCAATAACATCTGTTAAACACGTATACAGGTATGTGACCAATAACATCTGTTAAACACATATACAGGTATGTGACCAATAAAATGTGATTTGATTTGAGGATGTCCCCTAATCCAATACCTACACCACTATACTACTATCCATCCGCTCTGGTCCCACATCCTGGGCTCAGCCTAATACATTTCTCCAGCAACATCACTGATAAATATTTAACTTCTTCCTTTAAAACAAAAGGCATTTTATAGTGTTGTTTGTATGCTTACCATTGGGGATTGCATTCAGCTTCCCTAATGTACTGTCGAGATCTTTCAGCAAGCCCTAACATTGAGTGGCTGCTGCCAACAAACTGACTCAACTCCAGCCACTTTAATAATGGGAATTCATGGAAATTGATGTAAAATATATTACTAGCCACTTTAAACAATGCTACTTTATATAATGTTTAAATACCCTACGTTATTCATCTCATATGTATATACTGCACTCGGTACCATCTACTGTATCTTGCCTATGCCGTTCTGTACCATCACTCATTCATATCTTTATGTACATATTCTTTATCCCTTTACACTTGTGTGTATAAGGTAGTAGTTTTGGAATTGTTAGGTTAGATTACTCGTTGGTTATTACTGCATTGTCGGAACAAGAAGCACAAGCATTTCGCTACACTTGCATTAACATTTGCTAACCATGTGTATGTGACCAATACATTTGATTTGATTTGATTCTTCAAGCCACCAGCTGTCACCCGGGCCTGGAGACAGCCCACACTCTCTGCGGTCTCTGAACAAATACCGCACCCTCCGCTTGTTTAGCAAACAGTCCTCAGAAAACACAGTTCTTTGAAATATTTCTGCCTTTTATCATCACAGTTGGTGGGTGTTGTATGGGGGGGACTGAGTTTACCGTTCACATTGCTCCTTAACTTACTGGCCTCGTTCCACAGTTGAATGCTCCTCTGAACAGAGTTCTTGGCGTTATTCTTCAAAGAGCCTTTAGGTCCTGGGGCCTGTGTGTGCGCGCGTGTGTGTGTGTGTGTGTGTGTGTGTGTGTGTGTGTGTGTGTGTGTGTGTGTGTGTGTGTGTGTGTGTGTGTGTGTGTGTGTGTGTGTGTGTGTGTGTGTGTGTGTGTGTGTGTGTGTGTGTGTGTGTGTGTGTGTGTGTGTGTGCAACAAGAATGTAAGTGTGATTATCAGAATAATGCATTCAACAGTGACGGAAGAAACATACAGTGTTACTACGTCCATACAAACATACAGTGGTACTATGTCCATACAAACATACAGTGGTACTACATCCATACAAACATACAGTGGTACTACGTCCATACAAACATACAGTGGTACTACGACCATACAAACATACAGTGGTACTACGTCCATACAAACATACAGTGGTACTACGTCCATACAAACATACAGTGGTACTATGTCCATACAAACATACAGTGGTACTACGTCCATACAAACACACAGTGGTACTCCGTCCATACAAACATACAGTGGTACTACGTACATACAAACATGCAGTGGTACTACGTCCATACAAACAAACATACAGTGGTACTACGTCCATACAAACATACAGTGGTACTACGTCCATACAAACATACAGTCATACTACGTCCATACAAACATACAGTGGTACTCCGTCCATACAAATATACAGTGGTACTCCGTCCATACAAACATACAGTGGTACTCCGTCCATACAAACATACAGTCGTACTCCGTCCATACAAACATACAGTGGTACTCCGTCCATACAAACATACAGTGGTACTACGTCCATACAAACATACAGTGGTACTACGTCCATACAAACATACAGTGGTACTACGTCCATACAAACATACAGTGGTACTACGTCCATACAAACAAACATACAGTGGTACTACGTCCATACAAACATACAGTGGTACTACGTCCATACAAACATACAGTGGTACTATGTCCATACAAACATACAGTGGTACTACGTCCATACAAACATACAGTGGTACTATGTCCATACAAACATACAGTGGTACTACGTCCATACAAACATACAGTGGTACTACATCCATACAAACATACAGTGGTACTACGTCCATACAAACATACAGTGGTACTACGTCCATACAAACATACAGTGGTACTATGTCCATACAAACATACAGTGGCACTACGTCCATACAAACATACAGTGGTACTCCGTCCATACAAACAAACATACAGTGGTACTACGTCCATACAAACATACAGTGGTACTACATCCATACAAACATACAGTGGTACTACGTCCATACAAACATACAGTGGTACTACGTCCATACAAACATACAGTGGTACTACGTCCATACAAACATACAGTGGTACTACGTCCATACAAACAAACATACAGTGGTACTACGTCCATACAAACATACAGTGGTACTACATCCATACCAACATACAGTGGTACTACGTCCATACAAACATACAGTGGTACTACGTCCATACAAACATACAGTGGTACTACGTCCATACAAACATACAGTGGTACTACGTCCATACAAACAAACATACAGTGGTACTACGTCCATACAAACATACAGTGGTACTACGTCCATACAAACATACAGTGGTACTACGACCATACAAACATACAGTGGTACTACGTCCATACAAACATACAGTGGTACTACGTCCATACAAACAAACATACAGTGGTACTACATCCATACAAACATACAGTGGTACTACATCCATACCAACATACAGTGGTACTACGTCCATACAAACATACAGTGGTACTACGTCCATACAAACATACAGTGGTACTACGTCTATACAAACAAACATACAGTGGTACTACGTCCATACAAACATACAGTGGTACTACGTCCATACAAACATACAGTGGTACTACGTCCATACAAACATACAGTGGTACTACGTCCATACAAACATACAGTGGTACTACGACCATACAAACATACAGTGGTACTACGTCCATACAAACATACAGTGGTACTACGTCCATACAAACATACAGTGGTACTACGTCCATACAAACATACAGTGGTACTACGTCCATACAAACATACAGTGGTACTACGACCATACAAACATACAGTGGTACTACGTCCATACAAACATACAGTGGTACTACGTCCATACAAACATACAGTGGTACTATGTCCATACAAACATACAGTGGTACTACGTCCATACAAACACACAGTGGTACTACGTCCATACAAACACACAGTGGTACTCCGTCCATACAAACATACAGTGGTACTACGTACATACAAACATGCAGTGGTACTACATCCATACAAACAAACATACAGTGGTACTACGTCCATACAAACATACAGTGGTACTACGTCCATACAAACATACAGTGGTACTACGTCCATACAAACATACAGTGGTACTCCGTCCATACAAACATACAGTCGTACTACGTCCATACAAACATACAGTGGTACTACGTCCATACAAACATACAGTGGTACTACGTCCATACAAACAAACATACAGTGGTACTACGTCCATACAAACATACAGTGGTACTACGTCCATACAAACATACAGTGGTACTATGTCCATACAAACATACAGTGGTACTACGTCCATACAAACATACAGTGGTACTACGTCCATACAAACATACAGTGGTACTACGTCCATACAAACATACAGTGGTACTACGTCCATACAAACATACAGTGGTACTACATCCATACAAACATACAGTGGTACTACGTCCATACAAACATACAGTGGTACTACGTCCATACAAACATACAGTGGTACTACGTCCATACAAACATACAGTGGTACTACGTCCATACAAACATACAGTGGTACTATGTCCATACAAACATACAGTGGTACTCCGTCCATACAAACATACAGTGGTACTACGTACATACAAACATGCAGTGGTACTACGTCCATACAAACAAACATACAGTGGTACTACGTCCATACAAACATACAGTGGTACTACGTCCATACAAACATACAGTGGTACTACGTCCATACAAACATACAGTGGTACTCCGTCCATACAAACATACAGTCGTACTACGTCCATACAAACATACAGTGGTACTCCGTCCATACAAATATACAGTGGTACTCCGTCCATACAAACATACAGTGGTACTCCGTCCATACAAACATACAGTGGTACTACGTACATTCAAACATGCAGTGGTACTACGTCCATACAAACAAACATACAGTGGTACTACGTCCATACAAACATACAGTGGTACTACGTCCATACAAACATACAGTGGTACTATGTCCATACAAACATACAGTGGTACTCCGTCCATACAAACATACAGTCGTACTACGTCCATACAAACATACAGTGGTACTCCGTCCATACAAATATACAGTGGTACTCCGTCCATACAAACATACAGTGGTACTCCGTCCATACAAACATACAGTCGTACTCCGTCCATACAAACATACAGTGGTACTCCGTCCATACAAACATACAGTGGTACTACGTCCATACAAACATACAGTGGTACTACATCCATACAAACATACAGTGGTACTACGTCCATACAAACATACAGTGGTACTACGTCCATACAAACATACAGTGGTACTACATCCATACAAACATACAGTGGTACTACGTCCATACAAACATACAGTGGTACTACGTCCATACAAACATACAGTGGTACTACGTCCATACAAACATACAGTGGTACTACGTCCATACAAACATACAGTGGTACTCCGTCCATACAAACATACAGTGGTACTACGTCCATACAAACATACAGTGGTACTACGTCCATACAAACATACAGTGGTACTACGTCCATACAAACATACAGTGGTACTATGTCCATACAAACATACAGTGGTACTACGTCCATACAAACATACAGTGGTACTCCGTCCATACAAACATACAGTGATACTACGTCCATACAAACATACAGTGGTACTCCAATTCCATACAAACGCTACAGTGGATAAGAAACAGTGGTACGTCCATACAAACATACAGCGTACTGCTAAATGACTTAAATGTAAATGTAAAATGTACTCCGTCCATACAAATATACAGTGGTACTCCGTCCATACAAACATACAGTGGTACTCCGTCCATACAAACATACAGTCGTACTCCGTCCATACAAACATACAGTGGTACTCCGTCCATACAAACATACAGTGGTACTACGTCCATACAAACATACAGTGGTACTACGTCCATACAAACATACAGTGGTACTACGTCCATACAAACATACAGTGGGTCCATACAAACAAACTACAGTGGTCCATACAAACATACAGTGGTACTACGTCCATACAAACAAACATACAGTGGTACTACGTCCATACAAACATACAGTGGTACTACGTCCATACAAACATACAGTGGTACTCCGTCCATACAAACATACAGTGGTACTACGTCCATACAAACATACAGTGGTACTACGTCCATACAAACAAACAGTGGTACTACGTCCATACAAACATACAGTGGTACTACGTCCATACAAACATACAGTGGTACTACGTCCATACAAACATACAGTGGTACTCCGTCCATACAAACATACAGTCGTACTACGTCCATACAAACATACAGTGGTACTACGTCCATACAAACATACAGTGGTACTTCGTCCATACAAACATACATTGGTACTAAGTCCATACAAACATACAGTGGTACTACGTCCATACAAACATACATTGGTACTACATCCATACAAACATACAGTGGTACTATGTCCATACAAACATACAGTGGTACTATGTCCATACAAACATACAGTGGTACTACGTCCATACAAACACACAGTGGTACTCCGTCCATACAAACATACAGTGGTACTCCGGCCATACAAACATACAGTGGTACTACGTACATACAAACATGCAGTGGTACTACGTCCATACAAACAAACATACAGTGGTACTACGTCCATACAAACATACAGTGGTACTACGTCCATACAAACATACAGTGGTACTACGTCCATACAAACATACAGTGGTACTACGTCCATACAAACATACAGTGGTACTACATCCATACAAACATACAGTGGTACTACGTCCATACAAACATACAGTGGTACTATGTCCATACAAACATACAGTGGTACTATGTCCATACAAACATACAGTGGTACTACGTCCATACAAACATACAGTGATACTCCGTCCATACAAACATACAGTGGTACTCCGTCCATACAAACATACAGTGGTACTACGCCCATACAAACATGCAGTGGTACTACGTCCATACAAACAAACATACAGTGGTACTACGTCCATACAAACATACAGTGGTACTACGTCCATACAAACATACAGTGGTACTACGTCCATACAAACAAACATACAGTGGTACTACATCCATACAAACATACAGTGGTACTCCGTCCATACAAACATACAGTGGTACTCCGTCCATACAAACATACAGTGGTACTACGTCCATACAAACATAGTGGTACTACGTCCATACAAACATACAGTGGTACTCCGTCCATACAAACATACAGTGGTACTACGTCCATACAAACATACAGTGGTACTACGTCCATACAAACATACAGTGGTACTACGTCCATACAAACATACAGTGGTACTACGTCCATACAAACAAACAGTGGTACTACGTCCATACAAACATACAGTGGTAATACGTACATACCAACATACAGTGGTACTCCGTCCATACAAACATACAGTGGTACTACGTCCATACAAACAAACATACAGTGGTACTACGTACATACAAACATACAGTGGTACTACGTCCATACAAACATACATTGGTACTACATCCATACAAACATACAGTGGTACTATGTACATACAAACATACAGTGGTACTACGTACATACAAATATACAGTGGTACTATGTACATACAAACATACAGTGGTACTACGTATATACAAACAGACAGTGGTACTACGTACATACAAACATACAGTGGTACTATGTACATACAAACATACAGTGGTACTAGGTACATACAAACATACAGTGGTACTACATACATACAAACATACAATGGTACTACGTACATACAAACATACAGTGGTACTACGTACATACAAACATACAGTGGTACTACGTACATACAAACATACAGTGGTACTATGTACCCTGGGTACTACACAATGTACAAACAGGACAAAAGCTGATTAATATTCCTCATAGAGAGAACCCCAGGTAAATACGGCTCTGTTTCTTAGAGTATTCATCATAACTGAATATATTAAAGTACATCAAGTAATAAAAAAATAGCAACACAGTTTGGAAAATGACCGTAGTCTTTTTCAACGTTGTATTAATAATGTGTGGAGTATAAAGCTGTGTTTTTGAACAGAGGACACACGGGCTGAGGAGATTTTCCACAGAGGGGACCAATGTTCCCACTCAGACTTCTGAGCCTCTCCCTCTCTCCTTTAGAGAGAAGAAGAGAAGAAGAAAGAGAGGGGGGAAAGGTTTCTCTTCACCTCCGCTGGCTCCTGCTGCAGGAGGGCGAGTCATGATAATAAGGATGACAGCGCTGGGACTTTGATCTCTACAGTGTGACAAATGGAAGTGAATAAGGAAATGCAAAAACGTTTGAACGCCAAATCTCTACTGCTCAGCACATTAGAGACAGAGGTCCTCTTTGAATCGTTCAACTCACGCACACACACACACACACACACACACACACACACACACACACACACACACACACACACACACACACACACACACACACACACACACACACACACACACACACACACACACACACACACACACACACACACACACACACACACACACACACACACACACACACACACACACACACACACACACACACACACACACACACACACACACACAGGGTAAAGGTGTGATGTGTGTGTAGGTGTGTGTGTGTGTGCATGCACTCACCAGCTGAAGGGCCTCTGTCCCGTGTGCCCTGGCCTGCTTTGCCTCTTTATCCGCCTCCTCGATGATGTTGTTGTATGCATTGAACGCTGCCGTGGCATTAAAGGACAGGTTCTTGGTTAGCAAGAGACTTGGTTAGGACACCATCCAACACATTAACAAAATATTAAAGAACAACAATTACATTCAATCCACCATATCATTACAACAGAGGTACAGCAAACACAAGTACTACACGTCTGATGTATGTGTGTCTGTCTGTGTGTCTGTCTGCCTGTCCCGTACCTGTCCAGGATGCCAGAGGACTCGTTGAGCTGGGCAGCATGGTTCTCAGCATCCTGCAACAGATCAGTCAGGGTGTTGTCACTCGGGCCCTTAGTCAGACGACTCACCCTGTAGTCCAGGTGCTCATGGAGAGGACCCAGCTCACGCTCCATCTCCTCCAGATCCTACACAGAAGAGAGAGAAAGAAGAAGAGAAAGAGAGAGACAGACAGACAGAAAGACAAATAGAGCAGGAGAGCAACACAGACAGACAGAAAGAGAGAGAAAGAAAGAGGGAGAGAGATGAAGCTGAACCCATGGCTTGATGCAGGTGGGACATATGTACAAATCGGGAAAAGGTCAAGTCCAATAGTGCTCCAGGCAACATCTGTCTGACATCATGAAAGCATTCCAACAGAGTAAAAGTGTGTCTTCCTCTCCCAATGACGGGGGCTTGACAGGCCTGAGTTTAAGATGTGTGTGTGTGTGTGGTGTCTAGAGACTACCTCAATCTCCTTATTGATGTTGTCTGAGAGCCCGTTTGCTTCAGCCAGAATGCGCTCTCTGTCTTCCAGCAAGTCTTCAGTTCCTTTCTTCACTGAGCTCAAAGAATCCCTCTGTCTCTGCAAGCAGACCAGAGAACACAATCAGTCCAACTAACTTTACAGAAACTACAACACAAAACGGTGTATATACCATAACTGTGAATAGACACCACTACCCATAATCAAAAGGGTGAAATGGGAGGTGTATGGTTGCGTGTGTGTGTGTGTGTGTGTGTGTGTGTGTGTGTGTGTGTGTGTGTGTGTGTGTGTGTGTGTGTGTGTGTGTGTGTGTGTGTGTGTGTGTGTGTGTGTGTGTGTGTGTGTGTGTGTGTGTGTGTGTGTGTGTGTGTGTGTGTACAAGCTGCCTACCTCCAGGGCAGTGAGGTTGCACTGGTTCTGTCCAGACAGGGCCCCAGCCTCCCTGCTCTTCCTCTGGGCATCCTTCAGCAGGGCCTGGGCCTCGTCCAGCTTGGCCCGGTGGTCACCCTTCTCTGTCACCTCGGCCTTCAGGTCCTCCGTAGCCTGGTGGGGGTCCCCAAAGAGAAGCTTCACCTTCTGGTACAGGGCCTCTGCCAGTCTGGGGAGCGAGAGTGGAGGGGTGGAATGAGAAGGAGGGGAGAGAGGGAGAGAGAAAGAGAGAGGGAAGAAGAGAGGGAAAGAGAATGGGGCGGAGAAAAAGAGAGAGATAAAGAGAGAGCGATGGGGAAAGAGAAAGGGGAAGATCAGAGTACTGTATAGCGTGAGGAGGAGAGGAACATGTTCTTTCTCTCTCCTTTCTTTCTTCTTCTCCTCCATTTGTGGATCAGACCAGCCACTAGATGTCCCTCTTTCTTTTTGCATGACTCATCCAGGCCTCAGCCAGAAGGAAACATGAGTAAACTGGTTTGATTAGAATTAATAATATTCCTCACACACACACACCTCAGGCAACTTTTAATTAGCTCATTAAGGTTTCACACAAGAAAAGTAAACTTCCTTCATTCAGTTGAGATTTGCTTGGCCGCAAAATTATTTGTATAATATTTAAAAAACAGTGAATCAATAAATATGCAAATTAAAAAATTACTACAGTACACAAATATGTTTTTAAATAGATCACCTCTTTGTTTACTATATGACGGCATTAATTTAGCTGTGATTACAGTGGCCCAGGCAAAGCAGGGGATACCTTCCTAAAAATATGAGGTGAGTGGTGTGACCTGTGTGCTGCATATGTGGTGTGACCTGTATCCTGTAGTGGAGGCTGCTGAGGAGAGGACGGCTCATAATAATGTCTGGAACGGAGCAAATGGAATGGCATCAAACACATATAAACCATGTTTGATACCATTACACTAATTCCACTCCAGCCATTACCACGAGCCTATCCTCCCCAATGAAGGTGCCACCAACCTCCTGTGGTGTGCTGCTATGCTTGGATAAACTAGACCCATCCCTGTGTGAACCATAATAGACTGACATTATAGTCTGTTATCTGATGTTGACTAGAGGTTGGTATCTGGGGTTGACCAGTCAGGCTTACCCCAGCTCCTCCTCTGAGATGTGGTTCTTGCCTCCCAGCTGGTGTTTGGGGAGCTCGGCTACCATGGTCTCAATCTCCTGGTGCATCTCATTCAGGCTCTTCTCTGGAGCTCCATTCCTTCCCAGAGTCTCATTCAGCTCTTTAGCCTTGACTTTCAGAGCTGGAGGATAGAGGACATTGTAAGTTTTACACGAACGCAGGAACACGCACACACACTGCTTTAAGGCACAATTTTCTATCTCCTGACACTCTGTCCTACACTGTCACCTCTAGCTGAAAGGCTGAGAACAGAATGTGTTATAAATCAAACAGTGTTTGATACATGTCTCCTCTCATCAAAACCCAGGTTTTTATCCTGCTGCTGCCATGATGACCATTAGAGACAGAGAGAGAGAGAGAGAGAGAGAGAGAGAGAGAGAGAGAGAGAGAGGTGGAGAGAGAGCGAGAGAGGAGAGAGGAAAGAGAGAGAGAGCGAGAGAGAGAGAGGGGAGAGGAAATTGCGAGAGAGAGAGAGGGAGAGAGAGAGAGAGAGAGAGAGAGAGAGAGAGAGAGAGAGAGAGAGAGAGAGAGAGAGAGAGAGAGAGAGAGAGAGAGAGAGAGAGAGAGAGAGAGAGAGAGAGAGAGAGAGAGAGAGAGAGAGAGAGAGAGAGAGAGAAAGAAAAAATCACAGTCTACTTAAACAGAGCAATACTCAATCATGAGGCATCAAAGCCAAAGGAACTGAGTAACATTAAGAAATGCTATAGATGGAAGGAATGCAGTTTGGAAACCTACCAAAAAACAATTAGGCAACAACAAATCCAATCCCTTTTAGACAATTTCCTGGGTAAAACGTTCCACTGTAATAGTGAAGGTGTAAACTTGGCAGTAGAAACTCTTAACAGTATATTTGACCTCTCAGCTTCCCTATCAAATCTAAAAATCTCAAATAGAAATGATGAAGAATGCAAAAATCTAAGAAAGAAATTGAGAAACCTGTCCAACCAAAAACATAGAGACCCGGAAAACCTGAGTCTACGCCTTCACTATGGTGAATCACTAAAACAATACAGAAATACACTACGGAAAAAGAAGGAACAGCATGTCAGAAATCAGCTCAATGCAATTGAAGAATCCATAGATTCTAACCACTTCTGGGAAAATTGGAAAACACTAAACAAACAACAACACGAAGAATTATCTATCCAAAATGGAGATGTCTGGGTAAACCACTTCTCCAATCTTTTTGGCTCTATAACAAAGAATAAAGAGCAAAAACATATACATGATCAAATACAGATCTTAGAATCAACTATTAAAGACTACCAGAACCCACTGGATTCTCCAATTACATTGAATGAGTTACAGGACAAAATAAAAACCCTCCAACCCAAAAAGGCCTGTGGTGTCGATGGTATCCTCAATGAAATGATCAAATATACAGACAACAAATTCCAATTGGCTATACTAAAACTCTTTAACATCATACTTAGCTCTGGCATCTTCCCCAATATTTGGAACCAAGGACTGATCACCCCAATCCACAAAAGTGGAGACAAATTTGACCCCAATAACTACCGTGGAATATGTGTCAACAGTAACCTTGGGAAATCCCCTGCATTATTATTAACAGCAGACCCGTACATTTCCTCAATGAAAACAATGTACTGAGCAAATGTCAAATTGGCTTTTTACCAAATTACCGTACAACAGACCATGTATTCATCCTGCACACCCTAATTGACAACCAAACAAACCTGTCTTCTCATGCTTTGTTGATTTCAAAAAAGCCTTCGACTCAATCTGGCATGAGGGTCTGCTATACAAACTGATGGAAAGTGGTGTTGGGGGTAAAACATACAATATTATAAAATCCATGTACACAAACAACAAGTGTGCGGTTAAAATTGGCAAAACAACACACACATTTCTTCACACAGGGTCGTGGGGTTAGACAGGGATGCAGCTTAAGCCCCACCCTCTTCAACATATATATCAACGAATTGGCGCGGGCACTAGAAAAGTCTGCAGCACCCGGCCTCCCCCTGCTAGAATCCGAAGTCAAATGTCTGCTGTTTGCTGATGATCTGGTGCTTCTGTCACCAACCAAGGAGGGCCTACAGCAGCACCTAGATCTTATGCACAGATTCTGTCAGACCTGGGCCCTGACAGTAAATCTCAGTAAGACCAAAATAATGGTGTTCCAAAAAAGGTCCAGTCACCAGGACCACAAATACAAATTCCATCTAGACACTGTTGCCCTAGAGCACACAAAAAACTATACATACCTTGGCCTAAACATCAGCGCCACAGGTAACTTCCACAAAGCTGTGAACGATCTGAGAGACAAGGCAAGAAGGGAATTCTATGCCATCAAAAGAAACATACATTTCAACATACCAATTAGGATTTGGCTAAAAATACTTGATTCAGTCATAGAGCCCATTGTCCTTTATGGTTGTGAGGTCTGGGGTCCTCTCACCAACCAAGACTTCACAAAATGGGACAAACACCAAATTGAGACTCTGCACGCAGAATTCTGCAAAAATATCCTCCGTGTACAACGTAAAACACCAAATAATGCATGCAGAGCAGAATTAGGCCGATACCCACTAATTATCAAAATCCAGAAAATAGCCATTAAATTCTACAACCACCTAAAAGGAAGCGATTCACAAACCTTCCATAACAAAGCCATCACCTACAGAGAGATGAACCTGGAGAAGAGTCCCTTAAGCGAGCTGGTCCTGGGGCTCTGTTCACAAACACAAACACACCCTACAGAGCCCCAGGACAACAGCACAATTTGACCCAACCAAATCATGAGAAAACAAAAAGATAATTACTTAACACATTGGAAAGAATTAACAAAAAACAGAGCAAACTAGAATGCTATTTGGCCCTACACAGAGAGTACACAGCGGCAGAATACCTGACCACTGTGACTGACCCAAAATTAAAGAAAGCTTTGACTATGTACAGACTCAGTGAGCATAGCCTTGCTATTGAGAAAGGCCGCCGTAGGCAGACATGGCTCTCAAGAGAAGACAGGCTATGTGCTCACTGCCCACAAAATGAGGTGGAAACTGAGCTGCACTTCCTAACCTCCTGCCCAATGTATGACCATATTAGAGAGGTATATTTCCCTCAGATTACACAGATCCACAAAGAATTCGAAAACAAATCCAATTTTGAAAAACTCCCATATCTACTGGGTGAAATTCCACAGTGTGCCATCACAGCAGCAAGATTTGTGACCTGTTGCCACGAGGAAAGGGCAACCAGTGAAGAACAAACACCATTGTAAATACAACCCATATTTATGCTTATTTATTTTATCTTGTGTCCTTTAACCATTTGTACATTGTTAAAACACTGTATATATATAATTATATAATATGACATTTGTAATGTCTTTACTGTTTTGAAACTTCTGTATGTGTAATGTTTACTGTTAATTTTTGTTGTTTTTCACTTTATATATTCACTTTGTATGTTGTCTACCTCACTTGCTTTGGCAATGTTAACACATGTTTCCCATGCCAATAAAGCCCTTGAATTGAATTGAATTGAATTGAGAGAGAGAGGGGAGCGAGAGAGAGAGGGAGAGGGGAGAGGAGAGAGAGAGAGAGAGAGAGAGAGAGAGAGAGAGAGAGAGAGAGAGAGAGAGAGAGAGAGAGAGAGAGGATCTGAGAGGGCTGTGTGTCTGTTTGCTATGCTGCTAACGTCAAAAAAAACATGCCAAATCCACACTGGCCTCTAAACCACCCAAGGGCCAGTTAGTTAGTACAGGAAGTGTGTATTACTACACTACACTAGACGCCATCATCAGCAAAGAGCTCATCTTCGTATGTGTGTTATTTGCGTACAGCCAAGCCTTTGTGTGTGTGCTCGTAGAGCACAGAGGGATGAGCTAAAGAAGCAGCCAGCGAGCGCCCAGATGAGATGAGTTGCTCAAAGCAAGGCAGAACAAAGTGGATCACAACAAAAGCACTTTTTACTTTCCATTCAATGGCGATGGAGGCTTCTTATAAGTTGATTCAAAGACATTCAAATTCTGTTTGGCAGACCAATGTACTGTAATCAAATGAATGTGGTCTTTGAAATCTAAACCCAATCAGTTCAAAAGAAACGGAGAGAGAAGTTGCTCCAATTGGGTTCTAATTTGAATATAAATCATCAAATTGAAAATGAGGTTTAATTGGATACATTCCCTACATTCCTGAACAGTTCAAACCTAAACACTTAATGTGATTACAAAGACAAAATATATACCTATTAAAGTACTCCGGCACGGAATAATCACATAGCATGTTTCAAAGGCAATTAAACACTTACATGTTTGGTGGATTGCATAATCAGATTGTCTCCTTTACGAATACATCAGCATGAAAAAACAGTCCAATCTCCCCCTTAATGCTTTTACAAGAAACTCTATGTGATCATGAATCTCTGCGAGGAAGTCAAGGGAGACATGCTCTGTGCATCCCACTTTGAGTGTGTTCTTTTTTGGAAATATTTCAGAAAATACCATTTTTATGTAAATGAGGATGGCATCACTGAAGTCAGTCATTGCCTACAATCAGTAGACATGTAAATAGCCCATTTGAACCAGTCCAGTCCTCTAATGGGTTTGAGACTGTGTTTGAGATTCAGTGAAAGTTTGTGTGTTTGCGTTCCTTTGACAGTGTGTGTGTTTGTGTGTGCATGTGGTTTTTGTGTACATTCCTTTGAATGTGTGTGCATGTGTGTCTGTGTATCTGCTCATGCGGGTGTCTGTGCCATATGCTTCTGGCAGTGCGAGTCCCACCTGCTGTAGCATGTATAGTTGAAGTTGGTTTACATACACTTAGGTTGGAGTCAGTAAAACTCGTTTTTCAACCACTCCACACATTTCCGGTTAACAAACTATATATTTGGTAAGTCGGTTAGGACATCTACTTTGTACATGACACAAGTCATTTTTCCAACAACTACCAAATACTAATTGAGGGTATATAAACGTCTGACCCACTGGGAATGTGGTGAAAGAAATCAAAGCTGAAATAAATAATTCTCTCTGCTATTATTCTTAAACATTCTTAAAATAAAGTGGTGATCCTAACTGACCTAAGACAGGGCATTTTTACTAGGATTATGAAAATTGTGGAATTGTGAAAAACTGAGTTTAAATGTATTTGGCTAAGGTGTATGTAAACGTCTGACCTCAACTGTAGCAGGGATACCTTCAAACTCAGTCCCTCTTTGCTTAACATCATGGGAAAATCAAAAGATATCAGCCAAGACCTCAGAAAAAAAAACGTGTAGACCTCCACAAGTCTGGTTCATCCTTGGGAGCAATTTCCAAATGCCTGAAGGTACCATGTTCATCTGTACAAACAATTGTATGCAACTATAAACACCATGTGACCACGCAGCCGTCATACCACTCAGGAAGGAGACGGGTTCTGTCTCCTAGAGATGAAGATACTTTGGTGTGAAAAGTACAAATCAATTCCAGAACAACAGTAAATGACCTTGTGAAGATTCTGGAGGAAATAGGTACAAAAGTATCTATATTCACAGTAAAACAAGTCCTATATCGACATAACCTGAAAGGCCGCTCAGCAAGGAAGAAGCAACTGCTCCAAAACCACCATAGATAAACCAGACTACAGTTTGCAACTGCAAATGGGGACAAAGATCGTACTTTTTGGTCTGACGAAACAAAATTAGGGCTATTTGGCCATAACGACCATCGTTATGTTTGGAGGAAAAGTGAGGACGCTTGCAAGCCGAAGCACGGGGTGGCAGCATCATGTTGTGGGGGAGCTTTGCTGCAGGAGGGGCTGGTGCACTTCACAAAATAGGTAGCATCATGAGAAAGAAAAATGATGTGGATATATTGAAGCAACATCTGAAGACATCAGTCACGAAGTTAAAGTTTGGTGGCAAATGGATCTTCCAAATGGACAATGACCCCAAGCATACCTCCAAAGTTGTGGCAAAATGGCTTCAGGACAACAACGTCAAGGTATTGGAGTGGTCATCACAAAGCCCTGACCTCAATCCTATAGAACATTTGTGGGCAGAACTAAAAAAGCATGTGCAAGCAAGGAGGCCTACAAACCTGACTCAGTTACACCAGCTCTGTCAGGAGGAATGGGCCAAAATTCACCCAACTTATTGTGGGAAGCTTGTGGGAGGCTAACCAACATGTTTGACCCAAGTTAAACAATTTAGAGGCAATGCTACCAAATACTAATTGAGGGTATGTAAACGTCTGACCCACTGGGAATGTGGTGAAAGAAATCAAAGCTGAAATAAATAATTCTCTCTGCTATTATTATGACATTTCACATTCTTAAAATAAAGTGGTGATCCTAACTGACCCAAGACAGGGCATTTTTACTAGGATTATGAAAATTGTGGAATTGTGAAAAACTGAGTTTAAATGTATTTGGCTAAGGTGTATGTAAACGTCTGACCTCAACTGTAGCAGAGATGGTCCATGCTGGCGAGGCTGGGGAAGAAAGGTTCCCTGCTGACACTAATCATGTCACCCACTGTGAGGAGCCACAACATGCCAGCCCACTCTGATTGTACCGCCTTCTCCAGAACCCATCCTCCATCCCTATTAATTAGCCCTTTACATGGCAACACCGCTCCAGCGCTCTACACCGACCAGGCCCTTTATTAACAGAATCTTCTTCCACAGAGCAGAGGACACAGCACTGAGCCCAGACACTGATTTCCACAACATCCTGACGCTCTGGCCTTTACGACACTGAATCAGTGCTCTGCAGCAGTACAGCAGGAATGTCATTTAGATGTGCTAGTTTATGGGAGAATCTTATGTTATATGAATGTAGACAAATGTACTGTACCTTCTGCAGCCAGTAGGTTGTTCTTGGCGAATAGTTCCAGGTCTTTGGCTCTTTTGTGAATTCTCTCAGCATCGTCGTCTGTTTGCTCGCCATCTGCCGACACTTTGGCCACCTGGGAGAGGACACACACACATTCAATCAGTTGGATGGACAAACCAATCCAGGATGGGCCAGTGTTCAGAGTGTTTATTCAAGATGCACAATTCCCACTGGGCACACGCTGGTTGAATCAACTTTTGTTTTATTGTCAGTTCAACGAAATTACGTTGAACCAACATTGAATAGAAGTTCAATTGTGTTCTTACCGTTGCTACTTTCTGTTGTTATCATCTATGCATATTCACTTGAATAACTCTACCTACATGTACATATAACCTCAACTAACCGGTGCTCTGCACATGGACTCTGTACCTGTACCCCCCTGTATATAGTCTCGCTATTGTTATTTTACTGCTCTTTAATTGCTTTTTTATTTTTATTTCTTATTCTTATCCATATTTCTTTTCAACTGCATTGTTGATTAGGGGCTCATAAGTAAGCATTTCACTGTAAGGTCTACTACACCTTTTGTATTTGGCGCATGTGACTATTACAACTTGATTTTATTTTATTTGAAATTGTGCCTTGTGTGTTAACTGCACGTTTCCAATCCGGAATCCTGTGGCCCCCAATGGTCTAAGGGACAGCCTCAGAGTGACTGGTCCAAACAATCTATTTCAGAACCAGCAGTCAGAGTTGATTTAGACCATTCATGAATGCTAAATCGAGGTCAATAGCTAAGTACTGTTCTGTGTGTTGGAATCAAAAGAGACAACCTAGTACATACACAAAGAACCAATGTCAATGAACATATATGGATTTCTTACAATAACCAAGGCTTCAAAAGAAAAGATACATCTTTGTTCTGCAGAGAGGAACAAACAACAAGGTCAGGACTATAGAATGAGTGAATCACCAAATGGATTAGCTGTGCTTACGTAACAGACTAGGACTAAACCAAACAACCTAACAGAGTGGTCTTGATTAAATGTCAATGTCAGAATGTGTTTTCTTGTCAGTGAAATGAGAAGTAAAAGATGTCTTTTAGAGAGTGGGTTGTTTTGGTAACAGAGCTCTATCCTAAGATCTTTCTGCAACAGAACATTCTACCGTACCAGTCAAAAGTTTGGACACACCTACTCATTCCAGGGGTTTTCTTTATTATTACTATTTTCTACATTTAAAAAAAATTTAACTAGGCAAGTCAGTTAACAACAAATTCTTATTTTCAATGACGGCCTAGGAACAGTGGGTTAACTGCCTGTTCAGGGGTAGAACGACAGATTTGTAACTTGTCAGCTCGGGGGGTTGAACTTACAACCTTCCAGTTACTAGTCCAACACTCTAACCACTAGGCTACCATCCCGCCCCAATTATTAAACATTCTACAATGTATTCTACATTGTAGAATAATAGTGAAGGCTTCAAAACTATGAAATAACACATATGGAATCACGTAGTAACCAAAAAAGTATTAAACAAATCAAAATATATTTTATATTTGAAATTCTTCAAAGTAGCCACCCTTTGCCTTGATGACAGCTTTGCACACTTTTTGCATTCTCTCAACTAGCTTCATGAAGTAGATACCTGGAATGCATTTCATTAACAAGTATGCCTTGTTAAAAGTTAATTTGTGGAATTTCTTTCCTTCTTGATGTGTTTGAGCCAATCAGTTATGTTGTGACAAGGTAGGGGTGGTATACAGAAGATAGTTCTATTTGGTAAAAAACTAAACAAGTCCATATTATGGCAAGAACAGCTCAAAGAAAACAAAGAGAAACGACAGTCCATTATTACTTTAAGACATGAAGGTCAGTCAAAACGGAACATTTCAACAACTTTGAAGTTTCTTCAAGTGCAGTCGCAAAACCCTCAAGCGCCATGATGATACTGGCTCTCATGAGGACCGCCACAGGAAAGGAAGACCCAGAGTTACCTCTGCTGCAGAGGATAAGTTCATTAGAGTTAACTGCACTTCAGATTGCTGCCAAAATAAATAAATGCTTCATAGAGTTCAAGTAAAAGACACATCTCAAAATCAACTGTTCAGAGGAGACTGCGTGTATCAGGCCTTCATGGTCGAATTGCTGTAAAGAAACCACTACTAAAGGACACCAATAAGAAGAGACCTGCTTGGGCCAAGAAACACAACTAATGGACATTAGACCGGTGGAAATCTGTCCTTTGGTCTAATGAGTCCAAATTTTTTATTTTTGGTTCCAACCACCGTGTCTTTGAGAGATACAGAGTAGGTGAACGAATGATCTCTCCATGTGTGGTTCCCACCGTGAAGCAAGGAGGAGGAGGTATGATGGTGTGGGGCTGCTTTGCTGGTGACACTGTCAGTGATTTATTTAAAATTCAAGGCACATTTAACCAGCATGGCTACCACAGCATTCTGCAGCGATACACCATCCCATCTGGTTTGCGCTTATTGGGACTATCATTTGTTTTTAACAGGCCAATAACCCGAAACACACCTCCAGGCTGTGCAAGGGCTATTTAACCAGTAGGTTGTCACCAGGCTGACTAGGTTACTGCCGGCCAGCTGCAGGCGCCTCTCCAGCAAATTATGTGGCGAGAGCATGTGCTGTGGGGGAGACACATACACACGCAGAGGGGAGAGAGTCAGAGTGGGGTACTGTGCCGAAAGGTCATTACCATTAAATCACCACAGTTCTGGCAGGCGAGGTGTGTGTGAGCAGACCCTCGATTCCCTGTATTTAACTTTGCACCCCAGCCCAATTCATCAGTGTTATGCCAGTAGGCCCCCTGCCATATATCTCCTCACAGACTTACAAACAGCAGAGCACCAGAGACTGCATAAGGGCATCTAGCTCAGTGGACTCCAAAATCCCAGCCTGAGCCAATGGTCTGGCTTTCCACAAGAGGGGAGCAATCAAGTGATATCTTCATTGGCCCCCCTCAGGATGCCCTTTAGTAATAATCTGCATCTTTGTTGTGTCTTATATCTCCAGTTCCATCTCCTCTGCTTTCCGAGGATTTGGGGAAAATTCCCCCTTGTTATCAAAAACGCTTGTTATCAACAAGTTTAAAGGCTGCTGTGTGTATAATATATCACTGCTACAGATTCTGGTGATTGTGTCTTTGTTCTTGCATGAGAGGGAGAGGTGGCTAAACGGAGTGGAGCTATGGTGTCGTCTGGAGTTGATTTGAGGAGTGTTTGAAGCCGCGGTGTGTGACGGGCTCTACGTCTACCACAGAGACACTAACAGCTGAGAGATATTAACACAGCACCTTGTCCAGGTGGGTAACTTAATCACGACTGATTCTGTTCATCTTAGCAAAATCCAAGTAATTTTTTTATATATCAGCTTAGAATCTTTATCTTTAAAATCAAATAATCATATAATTGTTTTATACAGAAATAATGTAGTACTCTCTTTGGAGAGAACACAAAGGGAAGTGTTTGGGTGCCTTCTATTCACCTTGAGTTACTCTGTTCTTAAACTGGTAGAGGACCTTGTATGGCAGTGGTAGAGGGGTGGTGAGGTTGATACTGGTGATAATATGATGCAATCTTTGCATATTACTAATGAAGGGCCCAGAACAGTCGTCATCACATGCTATAACACACACACACACACACACACACACACACACACACACACACACACACACACACACACACACACACACACACACACACACACACACACACACACACACACACACACACACACACACACACACACACACACACACACACACACACACACACACACATTTACATTTAAGTCATTTAGCAGACGCTCTTATCCAGAGCGACTTACAAATTGGTGCATTCACCTTATGACATCCAGTGGAACAGTCACTTTACAATAGTGCATCTAAATCTTAAAGGGGGGGGTGAGGGAATACTTATCCTATCCTAGGTATTCCTTAAAGAGGTGGGGTTTCAGGTGTCTCCGGAAGGTGGTGATTGACTCCGCTGTCCTGGCGTCGTGAGGGAGTTTGTTCCACCATTGGGGGGCCAGAGCAGCGAACAGTTTTGACTGGGCTGAGCGGGAGCTGTACTTCCTCAGTGGTAGGGAGGCGAGCAGGCCAGAGGTGGATGAACGCAGTGCCCTTGTTTGGGTGTAGGGCCTGATCAGAGCCTGGAGGTACTGAGGTGCCGTTCCCCTCACAGCTCCGTAGGCAAGCACCATGGTCTTGTAGTGGATGCGAGCTTCAACTGGAAGCCAGTGGAGAGAACGGAGGAGCGGGGTGACGTGAGAGAACTTGGGAAGGTTGAACACCAGACGGGCTGCGGCGTTCTGGATGAGTTGAAGGGGTTTAATGGCACAGGCAGGGAGCCCAGCCAACAGCGAGTTGCAGTAGTCCAGACGGGAGATGACAAGTGCCTGGATTAGGACCTGCGCCGCTTCCTGTGTGAGGCAGGGTCGTACTCTGCGGATGTTGTAGAGCATGAACCTACAGGAACGGGTCACCGCCTTGATGTTGGTTGAGAACGACAGGGTGTTGTCCAGGATCACACCAAGGTTCTTAGCGCTCTGGGAGGAGGACACAATGGAGTTGTCAACCGTGATGGCGAGATCATGGAACGGGCAGTCCTTCCCCGGGAGGAAGAGCAGCTCCGTCTTGCCGAGGTTCAGCTTGAGGTGGTGATCCGTCATCCACACTGATATGTCTGCCAGACATGCAGAGATGCGATTCGCCACCTGGTCATCAGAAGGGGGAAAGGAGAAGATTAGTTGTGTGTCGTCTGCATAGCAATGATAGGAGAGACCATGTGAGGTTATGACAGAGCCAAGTGACTTGGTGTATAGCGAGAATAGGAGAGGGTCTAGAACAGAGCCCTGGGGGACACCAGTGGTGAGAGCGCGTGGTGAGGAGACAGATTCTCGCCACGCCACCTGGTAGGAGCGACCTGTCAGGTAGGACGCAATCCAAGCGTGGGCCACACACACACACACACACACACACACACACACACACACACACACACACACACACACACACACACACACACACACACACACACACACACACACACACACACACACACACACACACACACACACACACACACACACACACACACACACACACACACACACACACACACACACACACACACACACACACACACACACACACCACCCTACTGGGGGTCAAGGGGTCAACCCCAAGGGCATGGGGGTGCTAATGGTAGTTTGTTGCCTAGCAACATCTCTACCAGGGGGGCATTACTGTATTTACAAGGGCGACTGTGTTGCCACCCGAGGAGGGGGCACAGCCTGAGAGAAGTGCTTTTCAATGTGAGGGACATGGTGGAACGGGTTGAGCCCCAGCTTCTTCCTCCTTCACCCTGTTAAGTTTAGTTTCATACCATTCCCCCACACACACAAGTGCTCCCTCAAAAGGCACAATCGCTCTTTGAAAACACTTCAAGATAGCCGTCCTTGGTCCTCTACTCTTTAGGCTTTGGAGAATCCTGGAGTTTTTTTGCTGGTTTGAGATTAAACAGGAGCGGCACCGGGTGAAGGGATCTCAAGCGTGAAATTTAACATAGAGTGTGAAACGGCTTTTGGCAGCCCATTATGAGTGTTCAACATGCCACAAGCAATAGGAAAGCAAAACACACACTTGCGGGCACAGCACACACACACACACACACACAAAACAAACCATGTGTGGACTTGTCATGTCCTTCCAGTTTCTCCTGAATAAATGAACATGTATTGTTATAGACCCACTGTTCAGAGGAAGGCCTGACAATCCACACAGAAGGAGGGCACAAATCCTGCGTGTCTCCCGATCACGGCCGGTTGTGACACTTGGGAGACCTGCCATTACATTTGGATAAATGGAAGGAGTTCCTGAGCAGCAATGTCGATTATGGACTTTAGTTATAGTCCAAGAGTGTTGTTGTGGAGCACCATACAATCTGCATTCACCTCCAAAAGATGAGGCATGATCATTGAGGTATAAAAGAACTGGAGACTGCTTCCAAGATGGATGCCCGTTGTTTTTGAATGTAATCTATTCACGTTCACATTTCGTGGTCGCTGCCATCTGCTTTACAGAGCCGATAATGCCTGCACACTAGCGCTCAGTGAGCACTGTAGCAAGTGCGAGCAGCGATGACATCATCACGTCATCCAGAAGCATGACAGACATTGGATGAATACTACATGTTCACATCTTCGGCTGTGAGTGATGGAAAAAAACGTCCTTGAAGACAATTACTGGAATAATTCAATATATATTTTTGTCACAAAGGTGACAACGAAAGTGTCTTTTTAGGAATTTTAAAATTGTACTTCTCTGTGGGGCCATCTATTGGATTGTCCTTCGGCCTCGGCTTCAGCTACATTGCAGTACCAAAAGTGAGCACAGTGGAACGCGTGCTTCCAGGCCAGAACACTGGCCCCCTGGGCATGATCCCTTTGGCTTTGCCTCAAAGGAAACCTTTGGAGAAAACCACCTTTTGATTCATGTATGTTTGAGGAATTGTAATTATGAGATTTCTGTTGTTTTGAATTTGGCGCCTTTCACTGGCTATTGTCATATCGATCCCGTTAACGGGATTGCAGACAGAAGTAGTTTTTAAAGATAGGAATGTGATTTTAGGAGTCATAAGAGATAACTTCTAATCATATCCTTTGCACATTAAGTAGCCACGCCCCAAGTAATGTCAGAAGAGCGTGTCAGACGGACGGAGCGGTCCCCTTTGGCCAGAGTGCTTAAAAGGATTGGCTAAGAATTAACATATTAGACCAGAAAGACGTGAGAATGTGGTCCACATGTTGAAATGGTTAGAAACTCTGAAACTCTCAACACGAGGTGAAGAAAATGAACTTACCAGACCAGGACACCGCCAGTCTGCAAATGCGTGTGTAAAGTGGTTTGGAACTTTGACTATCTACCCAAGAAAGAGGAGAAGAAAACTCCCCTCTCTGACAATCACTGGTATAGCTGTTCTTAGGAAACAGCCCATTGGACACTGGACAACTAAGAAGGACATTATGACCTCTGGTGTACAATCAGAGCATGTACTGTACAAGTGGCCCACAGGAAAGGCTCACCGAAACAACTTTCCAAGAGGGCTTGGTTCCGACCAAGATAAATGACAAACGAATGGCATTCAACCCGTAAATACATTAATTATTTTCTTATTCCAAACAGGTGGCAGTTTGTGTACAAGGTATATGATTAATGTGAGGACAGTCATAGAATGTATCCACGATAAATGTCCCTTTTTCTCTATAAATGTCCCTTTTTCACCCCCTTCTCCATCGCTGTGTAATAAGCCTTCATATCTTGTCAGGACACTAGGGACCTTTGTCTCATATAAGTGTGTATGTGTATTCTGTGTTATTATTTAGAAAGCTAGTAAATAAATAATTGAACACATTTTGTGTAGTGCTGAATCAAAAGTCAAGCTGTGGTTCTTGCGGGTCCAAGGAGTATTCGCTGTTCAGAATGAGACTGATATGAGGTAATGATTAATAAGTGACTGTTATCGATATATAACTTGTATATCTTTTCGAGTTTAATTTGGGAAATGGTAACTCGTTAAACAACT
The DNA here is from genome assembly GCF_021184085.1 of Oncorhynchus gorbuscha. Taxonomy (NCBI): domain Eukaryota; kingdom Metazoa; phylum Chordata; class Actinopteri; order Salmoniformes; family Salmonidae; genus Oncorhynchus; species Oncorhynchus gorbuscha. Next base: position 21,823,259 of record NC_060184.1, on the reverse strand, counting down.
TCTTCTGTGGTGCCCCAAATCCTAATGAGTTAATTGATACATAAATATTGTTAAATAAATAACAGTCATCAGATTAACGAAAGTCAAGTCACGACAAAACTAAACATGAAAAAACAATGATACGCAACATGCAACAATTTAAACGATTTTACAGAGCTACAGTTCATATAAGGAAATCAGTCAACTTAAATGAATGAATTAGGCCCTAATCTATGGATTTCATATGACTGGGAATACAGATATGCATCTGTTGGTCACAGATACCTTAAAAACGCTGCCTCAAAACTTGTTGTGTGACAAAACTGCATATTTTAGTGGCTTTTTATTGTCCCCCGCACAAGGTATACCTATTTAATGATATCTGCTTCTTGATATGCCACACCTGTCAGGTGGATGGATTATCTTGACAATCGAGAAAAATGCTCACTAACAGGGATGTTAACAAATTCGTGCACAACATTTGAGAAAAATAAACACGTTTAACAGACACAACCTATAGAGGAGCACCCAATTCCCAAAAGGTGGCTTGACTATGACGTAAAGAAGAGAAGGTGAACACTAGACATAAAAAAATTAAAATAGGTGTGCACCGCTCCGCTCGGTAGCTAGGTAAGTGGGGTATGGAGATAATATGTAAACACAGCTAAAAAAAACAAAAGCAAACAACAACAAAAAAACACAGAGCTAGCTAGGTAGCTAGGTAGCTAGGTAGCTAGGTAGCTAGCAGTCAAATGCGATATGTAGGCTTATAAATACATATTACAGCCTATCATACCGTCTTCAATATTAACCATGAAATCACTACAAAGTTGTTTGAATTCAATAAACCTAAATGTCAAGAGCAAAGAAAGGGCAATTATGTTATTCCTCAAGTAGCTAGGCAGTTTTACAACTGTCCCCAAAACATTTACATTTACATTACATTTAAGTCATTTAGCAGACGCTCTTATCCAGAGCGACTTACAAATTGGTGCATTCACCTTATGACATCCAGTGGGACAGTCACTTAACAATAGTGCATCTAAAACTTAGGGGGGGGTGAGAGGGATTACTTATCCTATCCTAGGTATTCCTTAAAGAGGTGGGGTTTCAGGTGTCTCCGGAAGGTGGTGATTGACTCCGCTGTCCTGGCGTCGTGAGGGAGTTTGTTCCACCATTGGGGGCCAGGGCAGCGAACAGTTTTGACTGGGCTGAGCGGGAGCTGTACTTCCTCAGTGGTAGGGAGGCGAGCAGGCCAGAGGTGGATGAACGCAGTGCCCTTGTTTGGGTGTAGGGCCTGATCAGAGCCTGGAGGTACTGAGGTGCCGTTCCCCTCACAGCTCCGTAGGCAAGCACCATGGTCTTGTAGCGGATGCGAGCTTCAACTGGAAGCCAGTGGAGAGAACGGAGGAGCGGGGTGACGTGAGAGAACTTGGGAAGGTTGAACACCAGACGGGCTGCGGCGTTCTGGATGAGTTGAAGGGGTTTAATGGCACAGGCAGGGAGCCCAGCCAACAGCGAGTTGCAGTAATCCAGACGGGAGATGACAAGTGCCTGGATTAGGACCTGCGCCGCTTCCTGTGTGAGGCAGGGTCGTACTCTGCGGATGTTGTAGAGCATGAACCTACAGGAACGGGCCACCGCCTTGATGTTGGTTGAGAACGACAGGGTGTTGTCCAGGATCACGCCAAGGTTCTTGGCGCTCTGGGAGGAGGACACAATGGAGTTGTCAACCGTGATGGCGAGATCATGGAACGGGCAGTCCTTCCCCGGGAGGAAGAGCAGCTCCGTCTTGCCGAGGTTCAGCTTGAGGTGGTGATCCGTCATCCACACTGATATGTCTGCCAGACATGCAGAGATGCGATTCGCCACCTGGTCATCAGAAGGGGGAAAGGAGAAGATTAATTGTGTGTCGTCTGCATAGCAATGATAAGAGAGACCATGTGAGGTTATGACAGAGCCAAGTGACTTGGTGTATAGCGAGAATAGGAGAGGGCCAAGAACAGAGCCCTGGGGGACACCAGTGGTGAGAGCGCGTGGTGAGGAGACAGATTCTCGCCACGCCACCTGGTAGGAGCGACCTGTCAGGTAGGACGCAACCCAAGCGTGGGCCGCGCCGGAGATGCCCAACTCGGAGAGGGTGGAGAGGAGGATCTGATGGTTCACAGTATCGAAGGCAGCCGACAGATCTAGAAGGATGAGAGCAGAGGAGAGAGAGTTAGCTTTAGCAGTGCGGAGCGCCTCCGTGATACAGAGGAGAGCAGTCTCAGTTGAATGACTAGTCTTGAAACCTGACTGATTTGGATCAAGAAGGTCATTCAGAGAGAGATAGCGGGAGAGCTGGCCAAGGACGGCACGTTCAAGAGTTTTGGAGAGAAAAGAAAGAAGGGATACTGGTCTGTAATTGTTGACATCGGAGGGATCGAGTGTAGGTTTTTTCAGAAGGGGTGCAACTCTCGCTCTCTTGAAGACGGAAGGGACGTAGCCAGCGGTCAGGGATGAGTTGATGAGCGAGGTGAGGTAAGGGAGAAGGAAATGGTCTGGAGAAGAGAGGAGGGGATAGGGTCAAGCGGGCAGGTTGTTGGGCGGCCGGCCGTCACAAGACGCGAGATTTCATCTGGAGAGAGAGGGGGAGAAAGAGGTCAGAGCACAGGGTAGGGCAGTGTGAGCAGAACCAGCGGTGTCGTTTGACTTAGCAAACGAGGATCGGATGTCGTCGACCTTCTTTTCAAAATGGTTGACGAAGTCATCTGCAGAGAGGGAGGAGGGGGGGAGGATTCAGGAGGGAGGAGAAGGTGGCAAAGAGCTTCCTAGGGTTAGAGACAGATGCTTGGAATTTAGCGTGGTAGAAAGTGGCTTTAGCAGCAGAGACAGAGGAGGAAAATGTAGAGAGGAGGGAGTGAAAGGATGCCAGGTCCGCAGGGAGGCGAGTTTTCCTCCATTTCCGCTCGGCTGCCCGGAGCCCTGTTCTGTGAGCTCGCAATGAGTCATCGAGCCACGGAGCGGGAGGGGAGGACCGAGCCGGCCTGGAGGATAGGGGACATAGAGAGTCAAGGGATGCAGAGAGGGAGGAGAGGAGGGTTGAGGAGGCAGAATCAGGAGATAGGTGGGAGAAGGTTTGAGCGGAGGGAAGAGATGATAGGATGGAAGAGGAGAGAGTAGCGGGGGAGAGAGAGCGAAGGTTGGGACGGCGCGATACCATCCGAGTAGGGGCAGTGTGGGAGGTGTTGGATGAGAGCGAGAGGGAAAAGGATACAAGGCAGTGGTCGGAGACTTGGAGGGGAGTTGCAATGAGGTTAGTGGAGGAACAGCATCTAGTAAAGATGAGGTTGAGCGTATTGCCTGCCTTGTGAGTAGGGGGGGAAGGTGAGAGGGTGAGGTCAAAAGAGGAGAGGAGTGGAAAGAAGGAGGCAGAGAGGAAAGAGTCAAAGGTAGACGTGGGGAGGTTAAAGTCGCCCAGAACTGTGAGAGGTGAGCCGTCCTCAGGAAAGGAGCTTATCAAGGCATCAAGCTCATTGATGAACTCTCCGAGGGAACCTGGAGGGCGATAAATGATAAGGATGTTAAGCTTGAAAGGGCTAGTAACTGTGACAGCATGGAATTCAAAGGAGGCGATAGACAGATGGGTAAGGGGAGAAAGAGAGAATGACCACTTGGGAGAGATGAGGATCCCGGTGCCACCACCCCGCTGACCAGACGCTCTCGGGGTGTGCGAGAACACGTGGGTGGACGAAGAGAGAGCAGTAGGAGTAGCAGTGTTGTCTGTGGTGATCCATGTTTCCGTCAGTGCCAAGAAGTCGAGGGACTGGAGGGAGGCATAGGCTGAGATGAACTCTGCCTTGTTGACCGCAGATTGGCAGTTCCAGAGGCTACCGGAGACCTGGAACTCCACGTGGGTCGTGCGCGCTGGGACCACCAGAGTAGGGTGGCCGCGGCCACGCGGTGAGGAGCGTTTGTATGGTCTGTGCAGAGAGGAGAGAACAGGGATAAACAGACACATAGTTGACAGGCTACAGAAGAGGCTACGCTAATGCAAAGGAGATTGGAATGACAAGTGGACTACACGTCTCGAATGTTCAGAAAGTTAAGCTACGTAGCAAGAATCTTATTGACTAAAATGATTAAAATGATACAGTACTGCTGAAGTAGGCCAGCTGGCAGTGGGTGCGTTGTTGACACTACACTAATCAAGTCGTTCCGTTGAGTGTAATAGTTTCTGCAGTGTTGCTATTCGGGGCTAGCTGGCTAGCTAGCAGTGTTGTTTACGTTACGTTGCGTTAAAAGAACGACAATAGCTGGCTAGCGAACCTAGAAAATCGCTCTAGACTACACAATTATCTTTGATACAAAGACGGCTATGTAGCTAGCTACGATCAAACAAATCAAACCGTTGTACTGTAATGAAATGAAGTGAAAATGTGATACTACCTGTGAATGCGACCGGGTAGTTGAGTTCTATACAGAAGACGTTGGCTAGCGTTGGCTAGCTAGCAGAGTCACCTACGTTAAGGACGACAAATAGCTGGCTAGCTAACCTCGGTAAATTAAGATAATCACTCTAAGACTACACACTCTAAACCTAAACAACACAATTATCTTGGATACGATGATACGAAGACAGCAAAGGCAGCTATGTAGCTAGCTAACATTACACTAATCAAGTCGTTCAGTTGAGTGTAATAGTTTCTCCAGTGCAGCTAATCAGTGGACGTTAGCTAGCTGGCTAGTGAAGACTACGTTAGGACGGCGAAATACGATAATTACGCAATTATCTTTGATACAAAGACGGCTATGTAGCTAGCTGAGAAGAAATTGCTAAGATTAGACAAATCAAACCGTTGTGATATAATGAAATATAATGAAAAAGTTATACTACCCGCGGGAGCGAAGTGCAGATGCGACCACTCGCTCCAAACAATTTTCTTCCCCTTAAGATTCACAACAAAGGTGATTTAGGGGTCTAAAATCTAAAATAGGATTAGTGTACAATATTGAACGAACGTAAAAAAACAACAAAGAGAGCTCTACTCAGAAACCTTGCTGATTTTCTGTACTAGTAGTTTTGTGTGTGTGTGTATTGAAAACAGTGCCTTAGTAAGTTATATTAGTGTACGTACACATGATCCCAGAGGGCCCACATACATGCCTCTTCATGCACTGACTACAGGTGCGTCTAGTGGCGCCTGGGCGGCAGTGGCACTGGCCTGAGCGGAGGTCACACGGTTGGGGCCATGCCCGGTGCGTGTCACACTTACACTCCTCACACTTCCCGCCTGGGTCGCTGTGGTAACCCGTGGCACATCTAGAGGAGCAAAAACCATGTTTAGAGTAGATAACTAACAGTATGTGATGTTCTGTTAGCAATGTGGGATAGCAAAGTCACTGATGAGGTGAGTTCAGTTAAAATACAATTCACAAAGAGCCTTGTGGGTTTTGTATGTTCAGTAGAGAGTTCTTACCTCTCATAGTACTTTCCCACATGGCCCTCAGGGCAGGCAGTACAGTGGTAGTCATTCAATCCCTCTGTCACACTCGAAGGGCTGAAACTAAAAGAAAGAGAGCTCCATATGAGAACTGATGTTATTTTACATTAGTAGAGCCATTCAACTGTGCCTCTGTGACTTACTTGTTCTCATGGTTGGTGAGGGGGCAGGCACAGGGCTTGCAGTCGCCGGGTCTGCCCCTCAATACACCATAGTATCCTGGGGCACAGCACTCACACCTGTCCCCCTCTGTGTTGTGCTGGCAGTTCTGTAAAGAAGACACACTAATATAACTTCCACATTCACAACCATTCACTCTGATGGATGATTCACCTAAAATGAATACACACCTTCAGAACCTAACTCAACGAAACACAGTGGTTGTCGGGGTGGAGGGTGCATGTGTCTTAACTGTTGTTTTGAAGTGAGGGCCCTTCCAGAGCCTGAGCCAAACTGCCAATTCAGAGCAGAAACACTAATCAGTCAGCAGAAGTTGCGGCCTACTGAGCCGGGGTATTCAAACGAGTTTCATTAACTTCCTGTGTACCTCAATTACCCAAATTACGCTGTACAAACCCATTTAACATTTTCAATTTGCCGGCTCCGTAAAATGCAAATTATATTGTTATTAGCACAAATGCAAATGAAAGCTGGGATTGAGTTTCAGTCCCAGCCTATAACATGAGGCAGGACAGGCTTCTACATGCTCTAGGGGATGATTTGAGAAGCAGAGAATAAGGTTGGTTTTATCTTGACCAAAGGACCAAAGGACCTTATATCTGAAGGGCACATTATGCTCTGTATTAAACGACATGGACTGCTCTCTATTGCTACATTGTTATTAGCATTTACCAGTCAAATCTATTCCAGGCACTACACTATGTTCTACTTCCTGGTGCCACTGGACTATGTAGGCTATCAACTGGCTTCTGAACAAATGTGCTGATCCTCTACTCTTATGGGTGCAGTCACAGGGCAGCCTGCCAACTATTGTCAACGGCACCGTCCTCCTCAGGTCACAGGGACGTTGTAAAGCGCTTACCTGGCAGATGGATGTCTCCAGGTCACAGGCCTCACTGTGCCTGTTGCACTGGCACTGCACACAGCTCCCAATGTCTGCTCTGGAGGCTGCGCCACCGCTACGGGCAGATAGACGGTACAACCCGGCCACACATTCCTGCCGATGGGCGAAACACAGACAGACGGTTACCGGTTAGGCTGTTACAACCCCCCCCCACACACACACACACCACCTCACCCCCCACTCGTGGGAGTCCCGGGCTCCTATGGAGCTCCAACGAGACATACTCACTGAGAATTAATCGGGTCAATTTGAGGCGCCATCTGTTCCCCGCAAACACGTTAAACGCCTATTTAAAAATACTTTATTAACTATGTGGCAGCTTCAAATTATTGCCATCTGTCTGGTTTTCTTACAGCCACATTTATGAGGGATCCAGTAGGAGACACATCAGCAACACTCAGGTCTGGATGGAGGTTGTCGTAGTAACACAACAAGAGTTCATTAGGTGTAGAGTAGAGACGCACTAAAGAATGGGGGAGCACGAGGTGTCTGGACGGAGGTGGGAGAAAGAGGGGGAGAGCTAGCAGTTTTGATGAGAAGGATGTGAACTGTTTCTAACAGGTGTTTCAGCCTGACTCCACGGCTGTGGATCTGACACACACACACACACACACACACACACACACACACACACACACACACACACACACACACACACACACACACACACACACACACACACACACACACACACACACACACACACACACACACACACACACACACACAGCTCTCTCTGGTCGCCATGGGTGATGATATGATGGGAGACACACACACAGCCCTCTCTGATGGATGACCCTGTCGGCATGGCTGATGGTCTGATGGGAGACACACACACACAGCCCTCTCTGATGGATGACCCTGTCGCCAGGGCTGATGGTCTGATGGGAGACACACACACAGCCCTCTCTGATGGATGACCCTGTCGCCAGGGCTGATGGTCTGATGGGAGACACACACACAGCCCTCTCTGATGGATGACCCTGTCGCCAGGGCTGATGGTCTGATGGGAGACACACACACACAGCCCTCTCTGATGGATGACCCTGTCGCCAGGGCTGATGGTCTGATGGGAGACACACACACACAGCCCTCTCTGATGGATGACCCTGTCGCCAGGGCTGATGGTCTGATGGGAGACACACACACACAGCCCTCTCTGATGGATGACCCTGTCGCCAGGGCTGATGGTCTGATGGGAGACACACACACACAGCCCTCTCTGATGGATGACCCTGTCGCCATGGCTGATGGTCTGATGGGAGACACACACACAGCCCTCTCTGATGGATGACCCTGTCGCCAGGGCTGATGGTCTGATGGGAGACACACACACAGCCCTCTCTGATGGATGACCCTTTCACCATGGCTGATGGTCTGATGGGAGACACACACACACAGCCCTCTCTGATGGATGACCCTGTCGCCAGGGCTGATGGTCTGATGGGAGACACACACACACAGCCCTCTCTGATGGATGACCCTGTCGCCATGGCTGATGGTCTGATGGGAGACACACACACACACAGCCCTCTCTGATGGATGACCCTTTCACCATGGCTGATGGTCTGATGGGAGACACACACACAGCCCTCTCTGATGGATGACCCTGTCGCCATGGCTGATGGTCTGATGGGAGACACACACACACACAGCCCTCTCTGATGGATGACCCTGTCGCCAGGGCTGATGGTCTGATGGGAGACACACACACAGCCCTCTCTGATGGATGACCCTGTCGCCAGGGCTGATGGTCTGATGGGAGACACACACACAGCCCTCTCTGATGGATGACCCTGTCACCAGGGCTGATGGTCTGATGGGAGACACACACACACAGCCCTCTCTGATGGATGACCCTTTCACCATGGCTGATGGTCTGATGGGAGACACACACACAGCCCTCTCTGATGGATGACCCTGTCGCCAGGGCTGATGGTCTGATGGGAGACACACACACAGCCCTCTGTGATGGATGACCCTGTCGCCATGGCTGATGGTCTGATGGGAGACACACACACAGCCCTCTCTGATGGATGACCCTGTCGCCAGGGCTGATGGTCTGATGGGAGACACACACACAGCCCTCTCTGATGGATGACCCTGTCGCCAGGGCTGATGGTCTGATGGGAGACACACACACAGCCCTCTCTGATGGATGACCCTGTCGGCATGGCTGATGGTCTGATGGGAGACACACACACACAGCCCTCTCTGATGGATGACCCTGTCGCCATGGCTGATGGTCTGATGGGAGACACACACACACACAGCCCTCTCTGATGGATGACCCTGTCGCCAGGGCTGATGGTCTGATGGGAGACACACACACAGCCCTCTCTGATGGATGACCCTGTCGCCAGGGCTGATGGTCTGATGGGAGACACACACAGCCCTCTCTGATGGATGACCCTGTCGCCATGGCTGATGGTCTGATGGGAGACACACACACACACAGCCCTCTCTGATGGATGACCCTTTCACCATGGCTGATGGTCTGATGGGAGACACACACACAGCCCTCTCTGATGGATGACCCTGTCGGCATGGCTGATGGTCTGATGGGAGACACACACACACAGCCCTCTCTGATGGATGACCCTGTCGCCAGGGCTGATGGTCTGATGGGAGACACACACACAGCCCTCTCTGATGGATGACCCTGTCGGCATGGCTGATGGTCTGATGGGAGACACACACACAGCCCTCTCTGATGGATGACCCTGTCGCCAGGGCTGATGGTCTGATGGGAGACACACACACACACAGCCCTCTCTGATGGATGACCCTGTCGCCAGGGCTGATGGTCTGATGGGAGACACACACACAGCCCTCTCTGATGGATGACCCTGTCGGCATGGCTGATGGTCTGATGGGAGACACAGACACACAGCAGGTGGTGTGGCTAGCTAGCCTACCTCGCAGGACAGTCCGAAGTAGCCCAGGGGTCAGTCACACTTCTCTATCTGGTGAGCCCACTCACTTCCATGGACGGCCTTCCCTCCTCTGCCACCTCCATAGAAATCCTGGGTTTAGTGGAGAGAGAGAGGGAGAGAGAGAAAGGAAGAGAAAGGGAGAGAGAGACAGCCATGTGAGCCAATGGCAACAATCCAAAGCTTTTCCATGGACATTCTGCATTCTCTTCTCTATGCTTAAAATATGCTATTATGCTATTGCTCCTAGTTCATTACATGGATTGAACAGGTCAGTGTTGAAGGCAGAGGGTGATCCATGTTAACATGACATGATTAAGCTGGCAGTGATACTGAAATGAAGAGTGTAAAGTAAACAGTCAATGCCTTAGCTCTCTATCAGTGGTTGTCTCAGTTTATCCCATTATGTGTTCAGAGACAGAGAGGAGAGCTCACCTGCTATGTCTCATCATGTTCCCATGGGAACTCTGAATGAGGACGTAGTCAACATAAAACAGCACGCCCATAAAGTCCTCCATTGTCATGACATTCTTGTCTTTGTACTTCTACTCTTTTTGAAAAACATAACTTGTTCATAACATCACTTCAGTGTCAATGTATCATTACTGTATCTTTAGAGGTTAAAATCTAGCTTTGAAAAGCTATTGGGAAAAAGACAAGAGATGCATTGGCATGGCATCCATCACAAAGGCCCATAATTGTTTTAACAACACAAGCGAGTCTCAGTGTCAAATAGATAATAACTGCATTTTAAGAGGTTAGGAAACTGTAATGACAACAAGAGATCCAGCATGTAAGCCCAGGTCCTTACCTCTGTCATGTTGACCTCATGACGGGTGGGTTGTCCAATCTGCAGGCCCTGCATGTGGCGGACCATCACCTTGTTTCTGTTGGACACTCCCTTTATGATGACCTGGGGTTCGTAGGAGGTGCGGCCTGTCTCGTCACGCCCCTCAAAGTAGATGGCGTACTTCAGCTTGCCGCCATAGGCTGTGATCTGAAAAGGAGAAACCATCCAAGTAACTTGTTAGTACAATACTCATCTCTGAACAGAATATAGTCAACTCCTGATAAGTGCAAGTTGGATAGTGTTTTAAAGCAGCAATGTTCACCAGTTCTCAATTCAAACACATGAATCAGTCCCAAGCAATTATACAGTATATGTCAGCGGTCGATTGTACACTTCTTATCAACTTGTTAAATCATTTTGAGAGGAGGGTGCCCTCACCATGGACGCCTGGAACTGTTCAGGCAGTCTCCAGTAGTAGGTTTTGGTCAACTTCTGGGTGACCAGGTCAGCGTTAGCGATGATCTCTGGGTGCAGGAAGGTCACTCCACGTGTGGTCTCCTGCTGGTTGTCTTTGTCCACTAGGGGCAGCTTGGTCTGTTCTGGTTTCAGGGACAACTGCAGCAACACAGAGACAACAAACAAACAGCATCACTTATAAATGTCACACAAAATACACAGATAATGGGATGTATTTGAGTAGGTCTTTTCCAAGGATTCAAAGTGCTTATGTTGCAAGTGGATTATGCAAGGGTATTTCAAAAGAAAAACAGCCTCTGTGACACTGGATAAGGCTATTCTCCAATACCACACCAGGACTCAGCCTCTCCTATAGTTGTAGATTAAAATGCATTTCACATCCTGAGGCCAGAGACATGTTCCACTGGGCAAATAGAGCATGAATATCTTTAAGAAGCCACTCCTGTACAGTAGGCTATGCCTCTGAGGCCCCTGTTTTAAAGACGTCCTCCAGCGATTTGTGAACTTTTACTGTTGAAAAGCGATATCCCAAGTATAAATACAGTCAAGTAAACACACAAAAGGGTAAAAAATAAATGTTTTGGGCAAAATAGTGTTTTTTAGGCTCCTCCTTACCACTCCCATCTAAATATCCAGGGTAGGGCTCACTAAAGGCTCCAGAGGGGCCGGGCTGTGCCCCTCACCTCACCATGCAATCACACGACTCACTGACTTAGAGAAAAGCTCCTGCCTTCCAATAAATGAGGGAGAGGATTCTCAACTGGCTCTCTTTTTACTCATAGTCTTATAGCAAACAAACTTAGATTAACTTTGGGACGGCAACCTTTATTTAAGTTGTTTGTCGTTTCCATCTATATGAAAGAAGGGTCCCTCTGCCAATGTCCTCAGCCACGGTCTCCATGGTTACAGCGGGATGAGAGTTATCAGGTCTGTGGCGCACTGGCAGGAAATCCTTATTAAAACAAACATGGAAGCTACAACTCCCAGACTCTGCCTGCTTTCAAGCCCCCTATACCTCCCTGGTACCAGGCTAGCCTCCTGTTTGTGCCTGGTCCCCCTGATTCTCTCTACGTCCCATAAATGACAATAAAATAAGATGAGGAATAAATACCTGGCCGGGAATGAAGAATGGAGGAGAACCACTCTCATGTAAATATAAATACAAACTACAAAATAAATACAAAATAGTTCTAGATATATGTGTGTGCACACACGTGTGTTGGTGTGTGTGTGTTGTGTGATGTATTTGAGTGCACACACAGGAACTGTATGCTTGTGTACAAATACTGTACCTCAGTCTGTGCCTGTGAGTGGGTGGACTTGCATGTGATAGGGGATGCAGTACATGTATGCTGTGTGTGCATTTCTGTCACATTTCTTCATGACTCGACTTGCCCACATGCGGATGAGGCCCTGTGCCTCACTGCAGTTGCTGGTCATACCGAAGCAGTAACACTGACTGCAGCCCAGTGGGTTCCTGGTGCTCAGGCCAAACGTCCCCAACTTACACTTGTCACACTTCAGGCCTTGTATATTTGCCTGGGACACAACACACAGACACTCAGCAATAAGACTGCTATTTGTAGTCCAAAATGGCTGGTCATTATTGTCAAATACATAGCAGGTACAGTATTATTGCAGTTTTCAGTAGAGTACACATAAGACCTGAATACAAAACACATCTGAATAGATTTGCAAACATATTACAGGCCTAGGGAGATATCTGATTTAAGACAGAGCCAAGCTATAAATAACTGTGACAGTAATCTCTTGTTCTCTTCACCTTACCCTGCTCTATATTGATCAAAGAAGATTCTATTCAGAAGAATACCAGCCATTTCAATAGGTAGAGTAGGTGCATTTCAACGGGGCTCACATGTCACCGAGGGGGAATGATAAGGGGCATACCCCCACATACAGCAGACACAAACAGTGACAGTCCTGATAAGGGTGTATATTATATGAAACGTTTCCCTTCGATCTCATCTGATGCTTCCCTAGTTAGTACACTCCTAAAGCCACATTCATAACAGACATTAAATGTAAAGATGTTTTGTTTACACACCAGACTGTAAAGAGGATGCTATGGCAGGGGTGTAGAAATCCGTTGATGGCAGGCCAGCAAGAATGTAGGTGTGCCAAAATTTGGCCACTCAAATTATCATTAAAACAAAGCCTACCATATAACCTACTGTAATCGATCGCACACAACAAACCATCTAACGTGTGATTTCGCATTACCGACCAAATAGTCTTGTAAGCCTACGTTAATCCATGACTCCTTAACATACGACTCACATAGACCTCCAATAATAATAAACCGTACCCCTATAATTAATAGACTAGAACATAATGCCCTGACATAAACAACACTGATCACCAACCTTTTCTTAGTCAAGATCATTTTGAGTCAAAATGCGAGCAGAGTGCAATTCTCTGCTGAGCGCGGGAGATCAAGTCCGCCTACAATGTATTGTGTGATATCAATTAAATGATCAACAGTATACAGGGCAAAGTGCTATTTCCAATTAAATTACATTCCAAAAATGATGGACTATTTACATTGACTCGATTTTTCTCCATGTAGGCTTATAAATAACCTAGAGCCTTATACTTCAAAACTGGAGTCTCATGTTTGGCTATATTAATAAAACATTAGTAATAGGTCAGTTGTTGTAGCCTATTACTTGCGAGGCACGTCAGAGCATAAATTGACCTTTTCATTTGAACTGATGGACTGATGATCATGTCTCAGTGGAGGGACCGAGAGAGTGTGAGTCGGAGTGGAGAAGCGTGTTTCATGATTTCTAACAGTGTTGAATAAAAACAGTGTTGTGGTGCCGGTCCTTGTCTCTGAATGTACTGAAACACTTTTTTAAGGCCCTCCATTAGATCAATATAATCACAGATCGAGGGCGTAAACTCTGATTTCAAATAACTCTTTCTTCTATACACAAAGAAAAAAGTATCTTAAAATAATTTAACAGTGAGCTTTGTTTGGCCACTTTACTTATTTTTGCTAGCCATGTTGGCTAATGAGTCTTAGCTAGCTAGCTAGCTAACGATGAGTAGCCTACAAAGTGGAGCCTAGCCTACACAGCAATAGCTACTGTTTAATGCACATGGTATCAGTGCATGTGCCAGAACCAGCCCATTATTTTGATATTGATAAGTTATTATTTAATTTTGTGGGGGAGTTAATAATCAAGTATAATTCAAATTCATTACATAGGCCTATTATGAAATATATTTTATAAACAGCACCAGATTGTATGTATGATGTCCTTAAGTATCCTGAAAGACATCTGCCAAATAAAATGTATTATTATTATTATTGTTGTCAATATACACTGTACAAACATTAAGAACACCTTCCTAATATTGAGTTGCACTTCCTGCTTTTGCCCTCAGAACAGCCTCAATTTGCTGGGACATGGACTCTACAAGGTGTCGAAGCGTTCCACAGGGATGCTGGCCCATGTTGACTCCAATGCTTCCCATAGTTGTGTCAAGTTAGCTGGATGTCCCTGTTCAAAGGCACTTAAATCCTTTGTTCTCCATTCAAAGAAACTTAAATATTTTGTTTTGCCCATTCACTCTCTGAATAGCACATACAGTTAAACTCAGAAGTTTACATACAATTAGGTTGCAGTCATTAAAACTCGTTTTTCAACCACTCCACAAATATCTTGTTAACAAACTATAGTTTTGGCAAGTAGGTTAGGACATCTACTTTGTGCATGACACAAGTAATTTTTCCAACAATTGTTTACAGACAGATTATTTCACTTACAATTCACTGTATCACAATTCCAGTGGGTCAGAAGTTTATATACACTAAGTTGACTGTGCCTTTAAACAGCTTGGAAATTCCAGAAAATTATGTCATGGCTTTATAAGCTTCGGATAGGCTAATTGACATGATGTCAATGTATGTATTTCAAGGCCTACCTTCCTTGAAATACAATGTATGTATTTCAAGGCCTACCTTCAAACTCTGTGCCTCTTTGCTTGACATCATGTGAAAATCTAAAGAAATCCGCCAAGACCTCAGAAAAAAATTGTAGACCTCCACAAGTCTAGTTCATCCTTGGGAGCAATTTACAAACGCCTGAAGGTACCACGTTCATCTGTACAAACGATTGTACGCAAGTATAAACACCATGGGACCATGCAGCCGACATACCACTCAGGAAGAAGACATGTTCTGTCTCCTAGAGATGAACATACTTTGGTGTGAAAAGTGTAAATCAATCCCAGAACAACAGCAAAGGACCTTGTGAAGATTCTGGAGGAAACAGTTACAAAATTATCTATATCCAGAGTAAAACAAGTTCTATATCGACAAAACCTGAAAGGCCGCTCAGCAAGGAAGAAGCTACTGCTCCAAAACGGCCATAAAAAAGCCAGACTACGGTTTGCAACTGCACATGGGGTAAAAGATCTTACTTTTAGGAGAAATTTCCTCTGGTCTGATGAAACAAAAATAGAACTGTTTGGCCATAATGACCATCGTTATGTTTGGAGGAAAAAGGGGGATGCTTGCAAGACGAAGAACACTATCCCAACCGTGAAGCATGGGGGTGGCAGCAACATGTTGTGGGGTTGCTTTGCTGTACTGGTGCACTTCACAAAATAGATGGCATCATTAGGAATGAAAATTATGTGGATATATTGAAGCAACATCTCAAGACATCAGTCAGGATGTTAAAGCTTGGTCGCAAATGGGTCTTCCAAATGGACAATGACCCCAAGCATACTTCCAAAGTTATGGCTTAAGGACAACAAAGTCAAGGTATTGGAGTGGCCATCACAAAGCCCTGACCTCAATTGTATAGAACATTTGTGAGTAGAACTGAAAAAGCGTGTGCAAGCAAGGAGGCCTACAAACCTGATTCAGTTATACCAGCTCTGTCAGGAGTAATGGGCCAAAATTGACCTAACTTATTGTGGGAAGCTTGTGGAAGGCTACCCAAAACATTTGACCAAAGTTAAACAATTTAAAGGCAATGCTACCAAATACTAATAGAGTGTATGTAAACTTCTGACCCACTTGGAATGTTGTGAAAGATATATGTATAATTCTCTCTGCTATTATTCTGATATTTCACATTCTTAAAATAAAGTGGTGATACTAACTGACCAAAAACAGAACATTTTTACTTGGATTAAATGTCAGGAATTGTGAAAAAGTTTAAATGTATGTGAGTTTAAAAGTATTTGGCTAAGGTGTATGTAAACTTCCGACTACAACTGTATACACAATCTATGTCTGAATTGTCTCAAGGCTAAAAATCCTTCTTTCGCCTGTCTCCTTCCCTTCATCTACACGGATTGAAGTGGATTTAACAAGTGACCTCAATAAGGGATCCTAGCCTTCACCTAGATTCACCTGGTCAGTCTATGTCATGGAAGGATGTACACTTTGTGTGTATTCCTTTAGTTGGCCCAGCCCTTCCTTACTGCTTGCTATGAATTCTATCTGATGGTGTATGTTTAGGCCATTGCTTGACTTGGACTGAAATATGTACTCATTTTGGCGTACCATTTACATTTAGGTCCAGGATCTCCTCAATACTTTTGAGTTAATATTCTATAGGAGATGCAGGAACTCAAGCAGAAGAACATTTGAGATGCCAGTACTCAGTTCCGGTGAGCTCCTGCCCAAGTCAAGTACTGTGCTAAGGTAAAAAGACAAATAATGTCCCGTTTGAAACACAAGTACAGCAAATCAAATAAATATATATTATATTTTTGGGCCTCAATCTGATTAGGTGAGCCTGGTTCCACAGTGGGTGGACATGCACCCACCTAGGCCCAACCTTGCCTAAGCCCCTGTGCTAAGGATGCCAGCAATTATATTGCTTTGGCTTCATGTAACACACAGAGCCATGCCACCCCTCCAGCCACAGTTGTCCATCTATCCGTCCATCACTGTGACCTTCACTAACGTCCCCCAGACCCCATCAACCTCTTCCCTCTATCCCTTCATCCCTCCATCCCAGTAGTCTAAAATAAACAGTCAGCAAGGAAAGACACACACACACACACACACACACACACACACACACACACACACACACACACACACACACACACACACACACACACACACACACACACACACACACACACACACACACACACACACACACACACACACACACACACACACACACACACACACACACACACACACACACACACACACACACACACACACACACACACACACACACACACACACACACACACACACACACACACACACACACACACACACACACACACACACACACACACACACACACACACACACACACACACACACACACACACACACACACACACACACACATAAACAGCACAACAAGAGACCCAACAACACACAGTCTTCTCCTCTTCAAATGTCACTTTTACTTCAGAGTCGAAAGTAGCTTTTTAAATCTCTCTGTCTGTCTCTCTCTCTCTGTTAATGAGGGTCATCACCTCCCATCGCTGGCACTGCGTGACAGCCTGTCACTGCACTGTCACCCTGAGGCAGGGAGCTGGGGATGGCAACGCCTGCCTGCCTGGCGCTAGCTGATCTGAATGCACCTCCACTCCCCCACCCCCCACATCAGGTCTATTTCCATCTTACACTCCCTCCCACACACAGACGCTGCCCTGCCTGCCAAAACCTGGCGACAGGCCCCGTGCTGAGCTCAGATAGGAAAGATACTAGGTAGATGCAGAGGGCTAGAGCGCTGCTGTTGAGATATAGGCTATATGGAGAAATCTGCTATAGTCATGCTAATGTGACATTAACAGGTAATTGCAGTTATAGGCTTAAAAACACACCTAATAATGCTATATAACTTCAACTTCAAAAACGGATATTATTTCAGTGCTGGCTAGACATCAGGGAGATGCCAGAAGAGCTGGCTTTGGTTTCTTTTTGGATAATTTCATTGTAGGTGATTGCTGTCACGTATTTTGAAAACTCTGATGCAAATCACCTGACACAGCATCCTGTGATGAATATCCTAAGTGATCGATAGATAGAAAATAGAGTAGACTACAATCAACTGATGGTTGTGGGTTACTTTGCAGCTGTATGGTCCAGTCCTGTCCACACAGGCACAAACATCCCGGTCTGCATCACAGGTTTGGATGTCCGGACCAGCCATGTTGCAGATGCAGGAAATGCATTGAGGGAAGTCCCGGTAGCCCAGCCTACACTCACTGCACTTCTTTCCGTGAGACTGTTCCCGGCACAAGCAGCAGCCTGTGTTGAGGTTACACTGCTGGGTCATGGAGCCCACCTGGTTACAGCCACAGGCCTGTGGAGGAGAGTGTCAGGTATTCATAATCAATACACCATTAGATGAATCAATAACCAGTCACAAAGGGTTAATCCATCAGCTTCATAATGTTAAACAATCCACAAACTTTCCACAAAGCCAGACTGAACCAGTGTGGAGGCGGGCAGGTGAGATAAAGTGAGGTATATTTAGGGCTGTGGCGGTCATGACATTTTGTCAGCCAGTTATTGTCATGCAAAAGGATGCCAGTCTCATGGTAACTAACCGTTAATGAACATAAAAACGTTTAGCATCTCCAGGCCTCCACACGTACAAGCCCCTGATGCATCCCTTTGGAACATCTACGTTTTAAAAAGTCTAGTAAATCAATTTAATACACACCATCACAATAAATCCATGACTTGTTTTAGTCAGGTCTAAAGAAACATATGAAGAAAATGTATTTCAGAAGATCGGAATACGAGTTGGCCTACTGTAGGCCTATGTTATCTGGCTATGCTCCATGCCATAGGCTGCAGATTTGTTAATTTAGCTGACAAGATATGCTTCTAAGTCCTGTTCCATTATTTAATTTGATATGATTTTATAATAAGAAGAATATAATTGAACATTCAAATAGAAAGGATATTTTTCCCATTATGGAGAGAGTGCTCATATGAAGTGGCTATGTAGACAGTAAAAGTGATCATTTGAAACAAATAAATAAAATACTAAAATACTAGATTTAGAGTTATTTGGCAACTTTAGTTGTGACTGATACAAACCTTATAATGTCTTACAAATCAATACATATATGTTCTGCATGATGCGACTGTAGGCTATTGATGATTTGAGAAAGTACCTAAGAAAGCTTGCTCTGTTCCTTGCCTCAGGCTGCATAGCTGTTGTCTCATCAAGTGATCATATTTTTATCCATCAGACTATTCTCAATTTAATCTCCGCTTTACTAATATGCAAACTTAGTTTAGATTTAGAATGGCCCATTCATCAAATGGGCAGGAACAGAGGCAGGGGAAGAAGACATGTCATCTGTATGCACTGGAATAGCTAATGGAGGCCACACGTTTTGTAGGCTATTTCAGTTTTATAGCGGAGCATGTGGTTAATATGAGCAGCTGAGAAATAAATATAAGGACACCTTTTTCTATCCGTGCATCAACCACTGTTTGAGAAGCATGCTCTCGCTTCCCCGAACGGTGATATTCTGCCCAAACTCTGTATGCGATGGGCTCTCCAACCTTGTTCCTGCAGTTACCCAGTGCTTAATTTGGGAAACTAATTAGTGAAATCTGTTCGGGAACATGGATAGTAACATGTTTTCATTCAACTGATGACAGCCCCTCTGTGTGCTGGAGAAAGGAACAAAGGAACGAGAGGAGGAGATGGAAACATATGGCGGTGAGATATTCTGTATAGCTAAAGATAACAGGTCACCCAATGAATTATGAAAATATAAAATATGCCTTATTACTAGGCTATTCAAAATCAAATTCACTAACTCTAGGCTAACTGTAAGCTACACTGCACAATCAATGAACCAACAGCATCGCCTAGGGCTATACATTCTCTCCCAGACTCATGGATGTACATTTTGGAGCGTAGCATAAGGTAACCAGTCCATCGAGTATGCATAATAATGCAGTCCACGATTACTCTGACTTGTTTCATTTTGGAGTATAGGCTAGACCAATTATGTACCGAAGACATTTTAAATCAGTTTTGTATTGTGTTTTTCTACCATGCCTAATATGTGGTAGGCTACGTATTGTCAGGCTTGGGCTCATAAAACTATTGCATATGCATAAGATCTAATATGCAAATAGGTTGTTTTGAATTAAAGAGCTGTCCATTTTGTTGTTAGGCTTTGAAACAACATCCACAACAACCATGTTTCACAGTGTTTCAACCTGTTCAACCTGTTTCAACTTCTTTCTTCAAATTGATCATCACAGTGAGGTGAGTTTTAAAAGTACTATAGGCCTACAGTTGACGATATGTGTTTTATGTGATTTCCGATGGCATTTGCATTGATGTCAGAGTGGTTAGAGAGACAATAGAGCCCTGAGTACCAGGTCATTAAGACTTGATATTCGTTAGCAAGTTGTGTACTATCTAAGCATGTCCAGAGTGCATAAAAGGAGAATACCATGACTCAACAGTCACGTGGAATTTTACTGCGGTCATGACTCATGACTGCCAATGTGGCGGGAATATGGTCACTGCAACGGCCCTAGGTAAAGTGTGGGCCCCTTCCGGGGGAGTCATATGGGAGCTCTCTCTGGGGGTGCTGGGAGTCCTGGTGGGATGTGTCCACCGCTCATGTGGACACAGTCGCCTCAGAGGCGGGAGCGGACATGGACGGCTGACTGATTGACAGAAAGCATTAGCCACTGAGCAGCAACCAGGTATTGTGTTGGGATGACCGATATGTGTGTGTCTGTGTGGTAGAGTTGTGTCTGCTTACTCTGGTTTGCGCAGCTAAATAATAGCCCTACTGTGTGTGTAAAAGTGGTCGGGTGTAGTGTGGTTGTGTGTAGAGTGTTTGTGTGTAGTGTGGTTAGCGTTGCATGCAATCTCACCAATCTCACTCAACATGCAGGGATTATTTAAAACAGAGCCACATCCATTGTAGCTTTTTACACCACCTCTAGATCAAAGGGATATGTCATTGACTTTAATGGCGTCTGCTTAAAAGTCTTTTCTCCACATGGCTAAAGTCGGAAAGTGATGCTCAAAAGCCATGGATGGCTTGTTACCAGTCATGAATATAAATCAAATCAAATTGTGTCACATACACATATTTAGCAGATGTTATTGTGGGTGTAGCGAAATGCTTGTGTTCCTAGCTCTAACAGTGCAGTAGTATCTAACAATTCACAACAACACATACAAATCTAAAAGTAAAACAATGGAATTAAGAAATATATAAATATTAGGATGAGCAATGTCAGAGTGGCATTGACTAAAATACAGTAGAATAGAATACAGTATATACATAAGAAATGAGTAAAGCAGTATGTGAACATTATTCAAGTGACTAGTGTTCCATTGATATATTTCATATTATACATATTATAATCCGAATGGCCACAGGTTAATTAAGAGAAAAGCATATATATTCAATCCCTTAATCACATTATAGTCTTAACTATATGGGAATAACACGCTGGATAAATATCTGAGAGACATAGACCTACTTCATAACAGCGACCACAGACCAAGCAGTGGATACTCCTCAGGGGAGGAAGGGGCCTCCTCAGTGAAATTTCATGAAAATAAAAAGTGAAACACTTTTACATAAAACTATACTAAATATATTCACATCACCAAATAATTGATTAAAACACACTGTTTTGCAATCAAGGTCTACAGCAACTTCAACAGCACTCTCTGGGGTAGCACCATGGTGTAGCCGGAGGACAGCTAACTTCTGTCCTCCTCTGGTTACATTGACTTCAATACAAAACCTAGGAGGCTCGTAGGCCTCACCCCCTTCCATAGACCTACATGGTAATTATGATCACTTCCGGAGGACGACCTCCAACCAATCAAAGCTTTTGCAGTATGAACTGTCATGAGGTGGAGCACTATCCCCTCTCTCTCTCACCACTTCTCTCTTCCCCCTACACCCAGGCTCTGTTATCGCAAGTCCTAAATTCCTAGAGGAGTCTCTCTCCTCATGGCCAGGCAGAGAGGTTTCGCAGGAGAACAAATGAACCTCTTCTCCATCATAGAACTTGAGAAGTGAACAATGTCCATGTTTTGGAGAATGTGTACACAGTCTGGGGAGAATCCAGCTACGACTTGTCCATTTCATTTAATGTTTGTGAAACTCATAAGAGACAAAACAGCCACATAACCATAACTCTGTTTATACAAGAGTCTCAGTTCTGAGGCTTGCATTTAATTGTTGTATAAAATGAACTAGTAAAGATTAAACTATTTGTGAAATTATGTAATGTGATTTTAAACTGTTTAACCTTTCTGGCGCAGGCGTTTTGCTAGCGACTCACCTCGACAACATCCGGTGAAATTGCAGAGCATGATATTCAAATTACAGAAATAGAAATATTTAACATTCATGAAAATACAAGTCTCATACATCAAAATAAAGCTTAATTTCCTGTGTCAGATTTCAAAAAGGCTTTACGGCGAAAGCACACCATGCGATTATCTGAGGACAGCGCCCCGCATTCAAAAGCATGATAAACATTTTTCAACCAGGCAGGTGCGCCACGAAAGTCAGAAATAACGATATAATAAAAACCTTACCTTTGAAGATCTTCTTCTGTTGGCACTCCAAAAGGTTCCAGCTACATCACAAATTGTCATTTTGTTCGATAAAGTCCTTCTTTATAACCCCAAAAACTCAGTTTAGCTGGGCTCTTCATTCAATAATCCACCGGTTTCCCTCCTTCAAAATGCATACAAAATTAATCCCAAATGTTACCAATAAACTTCTCCAAACGCGTCAAACAACGTTTATAATCAAACCTCAGCGACCATAAAACTTAAATAGACTATAAAATTTAAGACAGAGATTCGTTATTGTTTTTACCGGAGATAAACAACAAAGAACGTGTTCTCATACACACGCATGAAAACACAACAGACTAAATGGGAGCCACTTAGAAAAACTACAAATTCTAGCTCATTTTTCCAAAAACCAGCCTGAAACTCTTTCTAAAGACTGTTGACATCTAGTGGAAGCCCTAGGGACTGCAATCTGGGAAGATTCCGCCTCATAATAAACAATGGATGCCATTGAAAACAGTGGTAGGCTGAAATGTTTTTTGGGGGGATGGTTTGTCCTCTGGGTTTCGCCGGCCATATCTGTTATACTCACAGACATTATTTTAACAGTTTTAGAAACTTTAGAGTGTTTTATATCCAAATCTACCAATTATATGTATATCATAGTTTCTGTGCCTGAGTAACAGGCAGTTTACTTTGGGCATGCTTTTCATCCGGACGTCAAAACACTGCCCCCTAGCGCAAAGAGGTTAATGAAGGAAACTCTACAGACATTGATCTGGCATCATGGGACAGCCCTTTCCTACTGTTCTGGATATACCCCCCACCGTGGGAATTTCCCAGGAGACCAAGCTTACCTCGATCACCGAGAGGGCTAAGCTATGAGTAGAGAAATTAAAACCTGAGTATAAGCTAAGGCTGCAATGGTTGTTGAAAATCTGAGACTATCGATACCGACAGAATAAGAGCAAATCTTCGATACTAATTACTAGTGTGCAGCTAAGAATTGTGTATTAGTCTGCAGGTAGGAATTAAATGCGAAGGCCGACAACCGCCGAAACATCTATTTTATAAGAACATTTCTGAAGTGGAAGTATCCATTCTAACCACGAAAGACGGGCGGATGAACTTCCAACAGAAAGAAGGACAATTCCAATAGAGATCATGACGACACACTGAGCGTGAATATATTTATTGATTGCAATTATTCCCGAATGAGTGAGCGTTCATGTGCAAAGGATTAGCAATTCAATTGTTATAATTGTCAACTGTGTAGTGTCTTTTGTCTTTCGTGCCTTTCTCAGTCCCTTTGTTTACCAAGCCGCCATGCCGGTTTAGCCCACTAGGGCTCATTCCCTATCATTTCCTTGTAACCATATCTACTTTGTTTGTTTGTTTGTGCATTTCTGTGATTATTTAGTTAGTTAATAAATAAATGAATGAGACAAATGATGTATGGAGGATTCATAGTGATGACTGGGTTCATGCAGATAACCAACAATTTACGACATTTGGAATGAGACTAACGTGAGGTTAAGAATAATTCATTAATTAGAAGACTAAATGATCAGATATTAAAATATCTGAAAGCTATATTAGGAAAATTATAAGTTTGCAAAATTATAAGTTTGCAATTGGTGCCCTGACTTCCTAGTTAATTCCATTTACATGATTAGTTTAATCACGTAATAATAATTTATCATCACCACTGCGTTTTTGGGCATGCAAGAATAGGCTTTTAGAGGACACGACGAGAGGGAAAATTGCGCTAACATGGGAAACTACAAGGAGCTTGCAGAGGTAGTTGTATGTTACTTGCTGAACATATGGAACTTTCGACTGTCTTTTCTGGGATGTCGAAATCAATGCAGAATGATTTAATAGCTTCCATTGCATCATCAAGTAAAAGTTTGATTAAAGAGAGAGGTTGACGCAGCGAATTCTTTCACGTGCGCTCAAGTAGGCTTTCCACTTTCTTCCAGTATTTATTTAGCAAAGATGTTAACACAAGCAAAAGAACAAATTACATCATTGTTGCAGCAGCCTAGGCTACACCTGAAGATTAGAGATCTGACATGCTGTATGGAATGAAAACAAGGCAATTTTTCAGTCTGATCAAATGAAGACTACTAATAAGAGTTGCTGCATACAGCCTATGCGCTGTATGCAGTGCACTTACCCTGACCAGATGGACAGGGTAAACTAATTGGTAACGTTATGTATTTATAGTGTTTGTGTGACAGGAGAAAATGTGAATGTGATCAAATGTTGTTTATATTCAAAATTGGGCTGTCTATGCTGCCTATATGTTTTCAATACAAAATGATTAACTGGAATGAATCAATCAACATGATAGTGATGACAGTTGTGAGTAAATGTTTTAAGGCCTACGGTTGCATAGGCCTGCGTGATGCAAACATGCATAAAGCAAGCTCAGCTCTGTGAGTTCTATTGTCTACCAGCTGTTCTCTCCGTGTCTGGGTAGAGGAAATTTGGTCTACATTTCATTCATATTGTTGGAATCGGCTAAACTTTGATCATTTAGGTAGTAAATGAATGATAGGAAATGAAAGAGCCTAGGTGTTCTGTTAGAAGTTAATGGTTCTCTGAAGAAAGACAGAAGGCTTTGGCATGTGTTTGATGGAGGAGAGGAGAGCGATGTGTTAATATTGGGAAAACAGATGGATATCTGTGGATTAGGTGAAGGAGGGGTTGAGGTCAGGAGGTAAGGGGTGAGGTCAGCTCACCTTAAAGGAGTAATTAGGGTTAGTATCTGGTTACCTTCTTTCCTGTGGAGCCATAAACTGTAAGGAGGAGGAGTGTCTTAAGTAGGATGTATATAAACTGTGATGTCTGAAATGTTTTGCTGTCTGATTACAGCTGTACAGAACCTTTGGGAATGATTAAACTTCGTTAAAGCTTATCTAGTGTCTGTGAGTTATTTACTCTGAAAAATAATAGGCTTGTTTTCGAATTGCTGTGCGTTTTGTTGCCAACCTATTTTGCTACCTGACAACTTTACGGGTTTCACTTTTTAATTACCGTTCATATATTTATTTTTTCCTCGACCTTTTCACTCCGGACGCTCTATCTGGACACGATTCGTCAGGACCTCCAACAGCCGAAGCTAAGTAGTAACATTAACATGATGCCTTCTAATTGCAGCCGCTGTGCTCGCCTTACGGCGAGGATAGCTGTACTGCAAGCCCAGCTTCAGACGCAATCGTTAGGCAAGGGTAATTTCAGTGTAGGAAAGGATGAAACAGCGTCTGTGCCACCAGTAAGTACAGATAGTAGTATAAATCCCCTGGCACAGTCCCCGCAGCCGGACAACTTTCTCACGGTTTCTGGAAGGAAATGCTGTAGGAACGCTCAACCGGTGTCGCTCATTCAGCAGACAGAAACTTTCAACCGGTTTTCCCCATTAAGCAGCGGGTCGGTGTCAGAGGCCGAGTCTTCTCTGGTCTCTACTCCTCCCGTTACGGGGTCTGAGACGCCGAAGCTTCCCACCATTAGCTCTGACAAATTGAAAACTCTAGTCATTGGCGACTCCATTACCCGCAGTATTAGACTTAAAGCGAATCATCCAGCGATCATACACTGTTTACCCGGGGCAGGGCTACCGACGTTAAGGCTAATCTGAAGATGGTGCTGGCTAAAGCTAAAACTGGCGAGTGTAGAGAGTATAGAGATATTGTTATCCACGTCGGCACCAACGATGTTAGGATGAAACAGTCAGAGATCACCAAGCGCAACATAGCTTCTGCGTGCATATCAGCTAGAAAGATGTGTCGGCATCGAGTAATTGTCTCTGGCCCCCTCCCAGTTAGGGGAGTGATGAGCTCTACAGCAGAGTCTCACAACTCAATCGCTGGTTGAAAACTGTTTTCTGCCCCTCCCAAAAGATAGAATTTGTAGATAATTGGCCCTCTTTCTGGGACTCACCCACAAACAGGACCAAGCCTGACCTGCTGAGGAGTGACGGACTCCATCCTAGCTGGAGGGGTGCTCTCATCTTATCTGCCAACATAGACAGGGCTCTAACTCCTCTAGCTCCACAATGAAATAGGGTGCAGGCCAGGCAGCAGGCTATTAGCCAGCCTGCCAGCATAGTGGAGTCTGCCACTAGCATAGTTAGTGTAGTCAGCTCAGCTATCACCATTGAGACCGTGTCTGTGCCTCGACCTAGGTTGGGCAAAACTAAACATGGCGGTGTTCGCCTTAGCAATCTCACTAGGATAATGACCACCTCCATTCCTGTCATTACTGAAAGAGATCATGATATCTCACATCTCAAAATAGGGCTACTTAATGTTAGATCCCTTACTTCAAAGGCAATTATAGTCAATGAACTAATCACTGATCATAATCTTGATGTGATTGGCCTGACTGAAACATGGCTTAAGCCTGATGAATTTACTGTGTTAAATGAGGCCTCACCTCCTGGCTACACTAGTGACCATATCCCCCGTGCATCCCGCAAAGGCGGAGGTGTTGCTAACATTTACGATAGCAAATTTCAATTTACAAAAAAAAAATGACATTTTCGTCTTTTGAGCTTCTAG
The DNA here is from genome assembly GCF_021184085.1 of Oncorhynchus gorbuscha. Taxonomy (NCBI): domain Eukaryota; kingdom Metazoa; phylum Chordata; class Actinopteri; order Salmoniformes; family Salmonidae; genus Oncorhynchus; species Oncorhynchus gorbuscha. Next base: position 21,796,390 of record NC_060184.1, on the reverse strand, counting down.
TCATGAAATCTATGCAGCCTACTCAATCACTTTTTATAGCTACTGTTTACAGGCCTCCTGGGCCATATACAGCGTTTCTCACTGAGTTCCTTGAATTCCTATCAGACCTTGTAGTCATTGCAGATAATATTCTAATCTTTGGTGACTTTAATATTCACATGGAAAAGTCCACAGACCCACTCCAAAAGGCTTTTGGAGCCATCATCGACTCAGTGGGTTTTGTCCAACATGTCTCTGGACCCACTCACTCTCACAGTCATACGCTGGACCTAGTTTTGTCCCATGGAATAAATGTTGTGGATCTTAATGTTTTTCCTCATAATCCTGGACTATCGGACCACCATTTTATTACGTTTACAATTGCAACAAATAATCTGCTCAGACCCCAACCAAGGAACATCAAAAGTCGTGCTATAAATTCACAGACAACACAAAGATTCCTTGATGCCCTTCCAGACTCCCTCTGCCTACCCAAGGACGCCAGAGGACAAAAATCCGTTAACCACCTAACTGAGGATCTCAATTTAACCTTGCGCAATACACTAGATGCAGTTGCACCCCTAAAAACTAAAAAAATGTCTCAAAAGAAACTAGCTCCCTGGTACACAGAAAATACCCGAGCTCTGAAGCAAGCTTCCAGAAAATTGGAACGGAAATGGCGCCACACCAAACTGGAAGTCTTCCGACTAGCTTGGAAGGACGGTACCGTGCAGTACCGAAGAGCCCTTACTGCTGCTCGATCGTCCTATTTTTCTAACTTAATTGAGGAAAATAAGAACAATCCGAAATTCCTTTTTAATACTGTGGCAAAGCTAACTAAAAAGCAGCATTCCCCAAGAGAGGATGACTTGCACTTTAGCAGTGATAAATTCATGAACTTCTTTGAGGAAAAGATTATGATTATTAGAAAGCAAATTACGGACTCCTCTTTAAACCTGCGTATTCCTCCAAACCTCAGTTGTCCTGAGTCTGCACAACTCTGCCAGGACCTAGGATCAAGAGAGACGCTCAAGTGTTTTAGTACTATATCTCTTGACACAATGATGAAAATAATCATGGCCTCTAAACCTTCAAGCTGTATACTGGACCCTATTCCAACTAAACTACTGAAAGAGCTGCTTCCTGTGCTTGGCCCTCCTATGTTGAACATAATAAACGGCTATCTATCCACTGGATGTGTACCAAACTCACTAAAAGTGGCAGTAATAAAGCCTCTCTTGAAAAAGCCAAACCTTGACCCAGAAAATATAAAAAACTATCGGCCTATATCGAATCTTCCATTCCTCTCAAAGATTTTAGAGAAGGCTGTTGCGCAGCAACTCACTGCCTTCCTGAAGACAAACAATGTATACGAAATGCTTCAGTCTGGTTTTAGACCCCATCATAGCACTGAGACGGCACTTGTGAAGGTGGTAAATGACATTTTGATGGCATCGGACCGAGGCTCTGCATCTGTCCTCGTGCTCCTAGACCTTAGTGCTGCTTTTGATACCATCGATCACCACATTCTTTTGGAGAGATTGGAAACCCAAATTGGTCTACACGGACATGTTCTGGCCTGGTTTAGGTCTTATCTGTCGGAAAGATATCAGTTTGTCTCTGTGAATGGTTTGTCCTCTGACAAATCAACTGTACATTTCGGTGTTCCTCAAGGTTCTGTTTTAGGACCACTATTGTTTTCACTATATATTTTACCTCTTGGGGATGTTATTCGAAAACATAATGTAAACTTTCACTGCTATGCGGATGACACACAGCTGTACATTTCAATGAAACATGGTGAAGCCCCAAAATTGCCCTCGCTAGAAGCATGTGTTTCAGACATAAGGAAGTGGATGGCTGCAAACTTTCTACTATTAAACTCGGAAAAAACAGAGATGCTTGTTCTAGGTCCCAAGAAACAAAGAGATCTTCTGTTGAATCTGACAATTAATCTTAATGGTTGTACAGTCGTCTCAAATAAAACTGTGAAGGACCTCGGCGTTACTCTGGACCCTGATCTCTCTTTTGAAGAACATATCAATACCATTTCGAGGACAGCTTTTTTCCATCTACGTAACATTGCAAAAATCAGAAACTTTCTGTCCAAAAATGATGCAGAAAAATTAATCCATGCTTTTGTCACTTCTAGGTTAGACTACTGCAATGCTCTATTTTCCGGCTACCCGGATAAAGCACTAAATAAACTTCAGTTAGTGCTAAATACGGCTGCTAGAATCCTGACTAGAACCAAAAAATTTGATCATATTACTCCTGTGCTAGCCTCTCTACACTGGCTTCCTGTCAAAGCAAGGGCTGATTTCAAGGTTTTACTGCTAACCTACAAAGCATTACATGGGCTTGCTCCTACCTACCTCTCTGATTTGGTCCTGCCGTACATACCTACACGTACGCTACGGTCACAAGACGCAGGCCTCCTAATTGTCCCTAGAATTTCTAAGCAAACAGCTGGAGGCAGGGCTTTCTCCTATAGAGCTCCATTTTTATGGAACGGTCTGCCTACCCATGTCAGAGACGCAAACTCGGTCTCAACCTTTAAGTCTTTACTGAAGACTCATCTCTTCAGTGGGTCATATGATTGAGTGTAGTCTGGCCCAGGAGTGGGAAGGTGAACGGAAAGGCTCTGGAGCAACGAACCGCCCTTGCTGTCTCTGCCTGGCCGGTTCCCCTCTTTTCACTGGGATTCTTTGCCTCTAACCCTGTTACGGGGGCTGAGTCACTGGCTTGCTGGGGCTCTCTCGTGCCGTCCCTGGGGGGTGCGTCACCTGGGTGGGTTGATTCACTGTTGTGGTCGGCCTGTCTGGGTCCCCCCCCACTTGGGTTGTACCGTGTCGGAGATCTTTGTGGGCTATACTCGGCCTTGTCTCAGGATGGTAAGTTGGTGGTTGAAGATTTCCCTCTAGTGCTGTGGGGGCTGTGCTTTGGCAAAGTGGGTGGGGTTATATCCTTCCTGTTTGGCCCTGTCCGGGGTGTCCTCGGATGGGGCCACAGTGTCTCCTGACCCCTCCTGTCTCAGCCTCCAGTATTTATGCTGCAGTAGTTTATGTGTCGGGGGCTAGGGTCAGTTTGTTTATCTGGAGTACTTCTCCTGTCCTATTCAGGTGTCCTGTGTGAATCTAAGTGTGCGTTCTCTAATTCTCTCCTTCTCTCTTTCTTTCTCTCTCTCGGAGGACCTGAGCCCTAGGACCATGCCCCAGGACTACCTGACATGATGACTCCTTGCTGTCCCCAGTCCACCTGGCCATGCTGCTGCTCCAGTTTCAACTGGCCTGGGCCCTAGGACCATGTCCCAGGACTACCTGACATGAGGACTCCTTGCTGTCCCCAGTCCACCTGGCCATGCTCCTGCTCCAGTTTCAACTGTTCTGCCTTACTATTATTCAACCATGCTGGTCATTTATGAACATTTGAACATCTTGGCCACGTTCTGTTATAATCTCCACCCGGCACAGCCAGAAGAGGACTGGCCACCCCACATATGCTCTCTCTAATTCTCTCTTTCTTTCTCTCTCTCGGAGGACCTGAGCCCTAGGACCGTGCCCCAGGACTACCTGACATGATGGCTCCTTGCTGTCCACAGTCCACCTGACTGTGCTGCTGCTCCAGTTTCAACTGTTCTGCCTTATTGTTATTTGACCATGCTGGTCATTTATGAACATTTGAACATCTTGGTCATGTTCTGTTATAATCTCTACCCGGCACAGCCAGAAGAGGACTGGCCACCCCACATAGCCCGGTTCCTCTCTAGGTTTCTTCCTAGGTTTTGGCCTTTCTAGGAAGTTTTTCCTAGCCACCGTGCTTTTACACCTGCATTGTTTGCTGTTTGGGGTTTTAGGCTGGGTTTCTGTACAGCACTTTGAGATATCAGCTGATGTACGAAGGGCTATATAAATAAATTTGATTTGATTTGATTTGATAAGAACCTAACAGTATGAACAAATATAAGGTTGCTGCAGTTTGACAGGGTGATTAGGAAAAACTGGTCCCATCATAGCCCTTATAAAAAAAACGTTTACAACTGATTAATCACTGACATTCCCATAGGGTCCAGAATTTTCCTGGTTAGGTTAACAGATAAGCAAAAACTCTGGGCCCCTGGGGGTAAAAATTGCCCCACCAGACTGCTTGCAGCTGTCAGTTATCGGCAGGTATGTGGATAATCGGGGTTTTATTCAGGAACGTTCCTTGAGATACTTTGATGTGTCAAGTGGGCGAGATGCGCAGTCTGTGTTTGACTTTATGCATTTTGAGATGTCTGAGTTTAACATCATGGAGAAACTTTATTGTTCAAACCTACGATGGCGCAGCTGTATCTGCTATCCTGTTCCCTGATTAAGAGGTGATGACCACTCCACTCCACTATCATTGTCAACTCTCTCCTGACATGAACTGAAGCCATGTTTCATGTGCCCTCTCATCCACTGGCAAATTTAATGTTTCCTCTTCAAGCACTGTGAGCAGCCCTATCAATTTGATTTAATTACTGTATGTAAAGTTAATCACATACACAATCACATTATTACACATCAATGATTTTACTTCTTGTTTGGACTAACTATTTTGTTTTAGCTCTTTTGTCTAACTGTGTGGTGTGTTATGTTATTGTTTATCGTCTTCCCAGTCAAATCCTGTCCTGCACTGAAGTCAAGCCTCTGAACACCTCAACTCATGCCTCATACCCTCATTCAATCACTGCTGTGATCCCTTTCCTACACTGTGTAAGTAGCCCTCTCATTCTCATTCCCCACAAAATTGTATAATAAATGCCTTTATTAACTGCTTCAAGTTAAAATAATTTGTCTTTGATGATTTTTGAAACACACTTTGTCATCTCCGTGCGTTCCATGCCTATACCGCGGGTCTCCCATCCTCCACCATTTTTCAAGTCACCAGCCTCCACTGAGACTAAGGTGAAATAACTGAACTTTTAAATACAAGTTAAATTAAGATGAAGCCCGTAAGGTAGACTGAATGATTAATTATCACAATGTAAAGGGCAAGTCTTGATTAGAGGGCAATTAAATAATAATTTGCTTATGAAGATCCAAATGCCAAGCTAAGGTCTTATTTGTTGATTTCGCTTCAGCTTTTATTAATACAATCCAGCCCTCCAACTTGGCTCATAGACTGATATACACATTCTCATTAGATAGAGGCCTGGTGCTGTGGATCCTTGATTTCCTTAGCAAAGGGACACAGTAGGTCAATATGGGATAGTGGATGTTGGACAAGTGCACCACTAGCGTGGGATCCACTAGCGTACACTAATGACTGTAAAACATCCTACCCTGGTAAACCCCTGGTAATGTTTGCAGAGGACACAGCACTGGTCATCCTCCAGGGTGTTGAAGAGGAGCACGGGCCAGTCTTGGAGGACTTTTTGACGTGGTGTGTCCCTACCACTGAGGAAGTACAGCTCCCGCTCAGCCCAGTCAAAACTGTTCGCTGCCCTGGCCCCCCAATGGTGGAACAAACTCCCTCACGACGCCAGGACAGCGGAGTCAATCACCACCTTCCGGAGACACCTGAAACCCCACCTCTTTAAGGAATACCTAGGATAGGTTAAGTAATCCCTCTCACCCCACCCCCCTAAGTTTTAGATGCACTATTGTTAAGTGACTGTCCCACTGGATGTCATAAGGTGAATGCACCAATTTGTAAGTCGCTCTGGATAAGAGCGTCTGCTAAATGACTTAAATGTAAATGTAAATGTAACTCTCACTTAGTGCTCAATACAAAAAAAGACCAAAGAGATGCTCAAAAACTTCCCCACAGAATGTTGTCAAGGGGCAAGACATAAAGGTAGTGGAGGTGCAAGGGTGCAACTTTCACTGTGGAGCACCTTCAATTCTGACATTGCATTTTTGGCCCCCTTAGTTTTATTTTTGGAATCTGATACAAAACGAGGCAACGGTGTGCTTTAGGACCATACGGACGCCTCCGAGCGGTCGGTTAGGCTGTTTGGGGTGTTTTTCCGACTGAATTTTTAAAATAATAATAACAATAATTATGTCCCTCCCACTTCTAAAACAGAATTTGCGTTGAGTTTAAATATCTGGGTGTTGTACTTGACCACAAGCTACAATGAGGAAAGTGTACTAAGAAAGGACAGCAAAAACTATTTTAATGTTGATCGTTTTCTATTGTCACTGTTTAACAAGTCATTAATTGAATGTATCTTAACATATTTTATCATCTGCTGGTACGGAAATGGTAATGTCTCTCTGAGAAATATGTTAAGATTTTTTTTAGCTCTGCAAGTAGGGTGCTAGGGGTCAAGCAGATGGGTCTGGAGGTCATTTATGATATAAGAGCCTTCACAAAAGCCCATAAGGTACCGATGGACCCCAGACATCCTCTTTACCAGGAATTTGAGCTTCTCCCCTCGTGGCGGCGTTACAGCGTACAAGGGTACAAAACAATAGGGCCAAACTATCCTTTGTCCCAGTGGCAATAAGGCTACTGAATGTTTAAAACCACAAATAGGACCAGCAGGCTGGCCTACAGCTACCATTGTAGTTGACAGAGTGGTTTGTTGTTTATAGTGTATATAGTGTACAGATGATCATTGATGAACATAACTTTTTCTACCAGTATTTACTGTCTGTATATGTCCTTTGTCTATAGTCCATTATGTAGTGTTATGTATGCACAGAGCCACAACAAATTTCATTGGGATAATAAAGCCATTGTCTATTATCACATCGATTGAAGGGTCTTGTGGGGGCTGGATATTTCCAAGAATCCTCTATCACCTCTCTAGAATGTAGATTATAGTATGGCTGTGTTTACACAGGCAGCCCAATTCTAATCTTTTCTTCAACTAATTGATCCTTTGACCAATTAGATCAGAAAAATATGTGATGTGAAAAGATCTGATGTGATTGGTCAAAATACCAATTAGTGGAAAAAAGATCAGAATTGGGCTGCCTGTGTAAACACAGCCTATGTAAATGGGTCCTATTGTGCATTCAAGTGTTTGTTCAATGCCTCAAGGATTTACAATTACATTTAGATGAACAGTCTAAAGAATGCTGTTCTACATTCATACCTAACTGCACGTACAGTCATGGCCAAAGATTTTGAGAATGACACAAATATGAATTTCCACGAAGTTTGCTGCTTCAGTCTCTTTAGATATTTTTTATCAATGTTACTATGGAATACTGAAGTATAATTACAAGCATTTCATAAGTGTCAAAGGCTTTTGTTGACAATTACATGAAGTTGATGCAAACAGTCAATATTTGCAGTGTTGATCCTTCTTTTTCAAGACCTCTGCAATCCACCCTGGCATGCTGTCAATTAACTTCTGGGCCACATCCTGACTGATGGCAGCCCATTTTTTCATAATCAATGCTTAGAGTTTGTCAGAATTTGTGGGGTTTTGTATGTCTACCCGCCTCTTGAGGATTGACCACACATTCTCAATGGGATTAATGTCTGGGGAGTTTCCTGGCCATGGATCCAAAATATTGATGTTTTGTTCCCCGAGCCACCTAGTTATCAATTTGTCCTTATGGCAAGGTGTTCCATCATGCTGGAAAGGGCATTGTTCGTCACCAAACTGTTCCTGGATGTTTGGGAGAAGTTGCTCTTGAAGGATGTGTTGGTACCATTCTTTATTCATGGCTGTGTTCTTAGGAGTGAGCCCACTCCCTTTGCTGAGAAGCAACCCCCACACATGAATGGTCTCAGGATGCTTTACTGTTGACATGACACAGGACTGATGGTAGCACTCACCTTGTCTTCTCCAGACAAGCTTTATTCCGGATGCCCCAAACAATCGGAAAGGGGATTCATCAGAAAAAATGACTTTACCCCCATCCTCAGCAGTCCAATCCCTGTACCTTTTGCAGAATATCAGTCTGTCCCATGTTTTTCCTGGAGAGAAATGGCTTCTTTTGCTGCCGTTCTTGACTCCAGGCCATCCTCCAGAAGTCTTCGCCTCACTGTGCGTGCAGATGCAGTCACACCTGCCTGCTGCCATTCCTGAGCAAGCTCTGTACTGGTGGTGCCCCTGAATTAACATTAGGAGACGGTCCTGGCGCTTGCTGGACTTTCTTGGGCGCCCTGAAGCCTTCTTCACAACAATTAAACCGCTCTCCTGGATTTTCTTGAATATCCGATAAATGGTCGATTTAGGTGCAATCTTACTGGCAGCAATATCCTGGCCTGTGAAGCCCTTTTGTGCAAAGCAATGATGATGGCACGTGTTTCCTTGCAGGTAACCATGGTTGACAGAGGAAGAACAATGATTCCAAGCACTACCCTCCTTTTGAAGCTTCCAGTCTGTTATTCGAACTCAATTAGCATGACAGAGTGATCTCCAGCCTTGTCCTCGTCAACACTCACACCTGTGTTAACGAGAGAATCACTGACATGATGTCAGCTGGTCCATTTGTGGTAGGGCTGAAATGCAGTGGAAATGTCTTTTGGGGATTTAGTTCATGGCAAAGAGGGACTTTGCAATTAATTACAATTCATCTGATCACTCTTCATAACATTCTGGAGTATATGCAAATTGCCATTATACAAACTGAGGCAGCAGACTTTGTGAAAATGTATATTTGTGTCATTCTCAAACTTATGGCCACGACTGTATATGTACAGGTCAGTTGAGGCTGATGAGAGGAGGACAGTTCATAATAAATGGCAGGAACGGCGCGAATGGAATGGTGTCAAACACATGAGTTTGATGTATTTGATACCATTCAACCTATTCCGCTACAGCTGTTACCATGAATCTGTCCTGCCAAATTAAGGTGCCACCAACCTCCTGTGGTACAGGTAACTGCCAAAATAAAGAATAAAAATCATATTGAAAGCAGCTTCTTCGACACAGGTATGGTTCCTGAGTTAATTAAGCAATTAGCATCCCATCATGCTTAGGGTCATGTATTAAAATGCTGGGCAGGGCATTATTTTGGTTACCATGGCTATGCCCTCCATAGGATGACAATGCCCCCACCACAGGGCACGAGTGGTCTCTCAGTGTTTTGATTATGTAACCCATATGCCATTGCCGTCTCAGTCACCAGATCTCAACCTAATAGATCTCTTATGGGAGATTCTGTAGCAGCGCCTGAAACAGCGTTTTCCACTACCATCAATAAAACAACAAATTATGCTTCAAGATATCTACTTCCCCAGAGTCGGATGAACTCGTGGATACCATTTTTATGTCTCTGCGTGAAGTTTGAAGGAAGTTTCTAACTAGTGCAAATGCTAACTAGCGTTAGTGCAATGGCTGGAAATGAATAGGTATATGGTAGCATGCTAGCAGATACCTATAGACTTCACATCAAATCAAATGTTATTGGTCACATACACGTGTTTTAGCAGATGATATTGTGGGTGTAGCGAAATGCTTGTTTCTAGCTCTAACAGTGCAGTAATATCTAACAAGTAATATCTAACAATTTCACAACAATACACAAAATAGACTAAAATCTAAGTAAAGGAATGGAATTAAGAATATATAAATATTTGGACACGCAATGTCAGAGCGGCATAGACTAAGATACTGTACAGAATACAGTATATAAATATTTAAAAAATATGTAAACATTATTAAAGTGACTAGTGCTCCAATTATTAAAGTGTCCAGTGATTTCAAGTCTTTGTATATGGGGCAGCAGCCTCTAATGTGCTAGTGATGGCTATTTAACAGTCTGATGGACTTGAGTTAGAAGCTGTTTTTCAGTCTCTCGGTCCCAGCTTTGATGCACCTGTACTGACATCGCCTTCTGGATGATAACGGGGTGAACAGGCAGTGGCTCAGGTGGTTGTTGTCCTTGATGATCTTTTTGATCTTCCTGTAACATCGGATGCTGTAGATGTCCTGGAAGGCACGTAGTTTGCCCCCGGTGATGTGTTCGGCAGACCGCACCACCCTCTGGAGAGCCCTGTGGTTGTGGGCAGTGCGGTTGCGGGCAGTGCAGTTGCCATACCAGGCGGTGATAAAGCTAGACAGGATGCTCTGAAGTGTGCATCTGTAAAAGTTTGTGAGGGTTTTAGGTATGCTGTTGCGCCTTCTTCACCACCATGTCTCTGTGGAACATTTCAGTTTGTTATTGATGTGTATGCCGAGGAACTTGAAGCTTTGCGGTCCCGTAGATGTAGATAGGGGGGTGCTCCCTCTGCTGTTTCCTGAAGTCCATGATCAGCTCCTTTGTTTTGTTGATGTTGAGTGAGGTTATTTTCCTGGCACTACACTCACGGGGCCCTCACCTCTTCCCTGTAGGCTGTCTCGTCATTGTTGGTAATCAGGCCTACTACTGTCGTCTGCAATCGTGATGATTGAGTAGGATGCGTACGTGGCCAGGCAGTCATGGGTGAACAGGGAGTACAGGAGGGGGCTGAGCACACACCCTTGTGTGGCCCCAGTGTTGAGTATCAGCGAAGTGGAGGTGTTGTTTCCTACCTTCACCACCTGGGGGCAGCTCAGTTGCACAGGTCAGAGTTTAGACCCAGGGCCTCAAGCTTAATGATGAGCTTGGAGTGTACTATGTTGTTGAATGCTGAGCTATAGTCAATGTACAGCATTCTTACATAGGCATTCCTCTTGTCCAGATGGGATAGGGCAGTGTGCAATGTGATCGCATCGTCTGTGGATCTGTTGGGGCGGTAAGCAAATTGAAGTGGGTCTTGGGTGTCAGGTAAGATAATGGTGATATGATCCTTGACTAGTTTCTCAAAACACTTCATGATGACAGAAGTGAATGCTATGGGGCGATAGTCATTTAGTTCAGTTACCTTTGCTTTCTTGGGTGCAGGAACAATGGGGGTCATCTTGAAGCATGTGGGGACAGAAGACTAGGATAGGGAGAGGTTGAATATGTCTGTAAGCACTCCAGCCAGCTGGTCTGCGCATGCTCCGAGGACCCGGCTAGGGATGCTGTCTGGGCCGGCAGCCTTGAGAGGGTTAACGCGCTTAAAATGTCTTACTCATGTCGGCTACAGAGAAGGAGAGCCCACAGTCCTTGGTAGTGGGCCGCATCTGTGGTACTGTGTTCTCCTCAAAGTGGGCGAAGAATGTGTTTATCTTGTCTGGAAGCAAGGCGGCGATGTCCGCAATATGGCTGGTTTTCCCTTTGTAGTCCGTGATTGTCTGTAGACCCTGCCACATATGTTTTGTGTCTGAGCCATTGGATTTTGACTCCACTATGTTTCTATACGGAAATTGTATCTGTTTGATTGCCTCAAGAAGGGAATAAGTACACTGTTTGTATTCGGCCATATTCCCAGTCACCTTGCCATGGTGAAATGCGATGGTTCGACCTTTCAGTTTTGCATGAATGCTGCCATCTATCCACGGATTGCGCTAATGCTAGTTAGCATTGGCTCACGAAACTACCTCTACCTTCCTTCATACTGGACACAGAGACCTAAAATGGTATCCACAAATTCATCTGACTCTGAGGAAGGAGATGAAGAGCCTCATTGCCAAAATCCCAAAGTATCCCCTTAAGAGCTTTGGGCGACTAATCAAAAGGTCGCTGGTTCGAATCACAGAGCCAACTAGGTAAAACAATATGTCGATGTGACCTTGAGCAAAGACCTTGACTCTAACTGCTCCTGTAAGTCTGCTAAATGATGTAAATGTAAAATGTAGATTCTGGAGTGGTTCCTGGGACAGCATTTTCCATCAACAATACACCAAAAGATGGAATTTCTTCTTGAAGAACGGTGTTGCATACCTCCGATAGAGTTCCAAACACAGAATCTATTCAAAGGCACATTGAAGCTGTTCTGGCGGCAAGTGATGGCCCAACGTCCTATTAAGACACTTTATGTTTCCGTTTCTTTTATTTTGGCAGTTATCTGTACATAATAGTTAATATACATTCATACAGTAGCCTTATAGCTAGCTCATATGTATATAGGACTAGCTCAGTTAAAAAACATGTTATTATGTACTGGCAGTCTCTATGGGGGTGGCACAGGGTTCAATTCTCGGGCCTACTCTTTTGTCTGTATCCATCAATGATGTCACTCTTGCTGCTGGTGATTCTCTGATCCACCTCGACGCAGACGACACCATTCTGTATACTTCTGGCCCTTCTTTGGACATTGTGTTAACAAACCTCCAGACGTGTTTCAATGCCATACAACTCTCCTTCCGTGGCCTCCAACTGCTCTTAAATGCAAGTAAAACAAAATGCATGCTCTTCAACCGATCGCTGCCCGCACCTGCCTGCCTGACTAGCATCACTACTCTGGACGGTTCTGACTGAGAATATGTGGACAACTACAAATACCTAGGTGTCTGGTTAGACTGTAAGCTCTCCTTCCAGACTCACAGGTATATTTCACTGGTCACCCCCAAAGCCAACTCCTCCTTTGTCCTCCTTTCTTTCCAGTTCTCTGCTGCTAATGACTGGAACGAATTGCAAAAATCACTGAAGCTGGAGACTCATATCCCTTCACTAAATTTAAGCATCAGCTGTCAGAGCAGGTTACAGATCATTGCACCTGTACATAGCCCATCTGCAAATAGCCCAGCCAACTACCTCATCCCCATATTGTTATTTATTGTTTTGCTCCTTTGCACCCCAGTATCTCTACTTGCACATTCATCACTCCAGTGTTTAATTGCTAAATTGTAATTATTTCGCCACTATGGTCTATTTATTGCCTTACCTCCCTAATCTTACTACATTTGCACACATTGTTTATAGACTTTTCTATTGTGTTATTGACTGTACGTTTGTTTACTCCATGTGTAACTCTGTGTCGCACTGCTTTGCTTTTATCTTGGCCAGGTCGCAGTTGAGAATGAGAACTTGTTCTCAACTGGCCTACCTGCTTAAATAAAGGTTAAATAAAAATAAATACATGTACAGTCTATCACATATGGCTATTCAGTAACAGGCGCAGGGAAAACCTAGTTTTGCTAACACCGGCCTCTCTACGTCCTTGACTTGAGGCACAGCTCTCTGGAAAATCAGGTTAGGCTAAATCAGGTCAGAAAGCAAATCTATGGATATTTGCTAGCACAATCCCCAGCTGCTTCAAGATGTCCACTATCATCCCAGTGCCCAAGTAAGGGAAAGTAACTGAGCTGAATGACTACCGACCCGTAGCACTCAACCCAGTCATCATGAAGTGCTTAGAGAGGCTAGTCAAAGATCACATCCCCTCCTCGACACGACACACTTGACCCTCTCAAATTCACCTACCGCCCTGACAGATCCACCTATGACACAATAGCCATTGTACACTGCACACTGCCCTCAGCCATCTGGACAAATGGAATGCACATGTGAGGATGCTGTTCATCGACTACAGCTCAGCCTTCAATACCCTCTAAGCTCAACACAAAGCTCACAGCCCTGGGTCTGAACTCACGGCCCTGGGTCCGAGACTTCCTGTGCAAGGATGACGTCCCATTATGCCTGTCGAAAACCAAACACTGCATTCCACAGTAAGAACCTTAAACCAATGGTCAAACATGGTGGTGGTAGTGTGATGTTTGGGGATGCTTTGCTGCCTCAGGACCTGGACGACTTACCTTAATAGAAGGAACCGTGAATTCTGCTCTGTATCAGAGAATTCTACAGGAGAATGTCAGGCAATCCGTCTGTGAGCTGAAGCTGAAGTGCTGCTGGGTCATGCACCAAGACAATGATCCAAAACACACAATCAAGTCTACATGAAAATGGTTAAAAAGCAACACATTTCAAGTTTTAGAATGGCCTAGTCGAAGTCCAGACCTAATCCCAATTGAAATGTTGTGGCAAGTCTTGAACAAGCAGTTCCTGCTTGAAAACCCACAAATGTCACTGAGTTAAAGCAGTATCCGCATTGTGACACTGGCACCCTGCAGACAGACGAGAGGAGGAGGGGAGGAGATGGGTTGGATATGATCAGATTTAAAAGGGAACAGCCCCAGCCAAGTCCTCTCAGATAAAGGTAAAGGTACAGCACAACCATGTCCTCTTCTGTCCTATTCCTGCGTTGTACTACTGTCTACGATCATCATTTCATACAGAGTATGCAAATCCAACAGCTTGCAGATTGCTAGACATAGGAACACATTTCCGTTGTATAACTGGCTCATTATTTACTTTAATAAGTCCTAGTGATCTGCAGAGAAAACACAGGCACAGATGGTTTCCTATAGGACTGGTTGGAGGGGACATCACAGATGGTTTCCTATAGGACTGGTTGGAGGGGACATCACAGAGGGTTTCCTATAGGACTGGTTGGAGGGGACATCACAGATGGTTTCCTATAGGACTGGTTGGAGGGGACATCACAGATGGTTTCCTATAGGACTGGTTGGAGGGGACATCACAGATGGTTTCCTATAGGACTGGTTGGAGGGGACATCACAGAGGGTTTCCTATAGGACTGGTTGGAGGGGACATCACAGATGGTTTCCTATAGGACTGGTTGGAGGGGACATCACAGATGGTTTCCTATAGGACTGGTTGGAGGGGACATCACAGATGGTTTCCTATAGGACTGGTTGGAGGGGACATCACAGATGGTTTCCTATAGGACTGGTTGGAGGGGACATCACAGATGGTTTCCTATAGGACTGGTTGGAGGGGACATCACAGATGGTTTCCTATAGGACTGGTTGGAGTAGACAGCTGCTTTTTTCCTGTCTTTGTACTACACTCAGTCGCTCTAGCCAATGAAAGGTTTGCCTGCAAAATGCCTGCATTTATTCAATGTTGAACAGGTTGGAATTAGTATGAGTTGTAAAGATTCCTTTCTCCTCATTCTGACAGCATGGAGTCCAGATGGGATCTAGGATGGGTCAAGTTTTTAATTGTGGCTGTCAGAGAGAGAGAGAGAGAGAGAGAGAACGGGTCAGGTTGATGGTTTCATCACACACTGAAATCAACATCAAGATCACACTGTGTGTCAGCAATCATTATGTTGCAGCGATCTGAGACAATGATAATCAACTTGTTTTTAATGAAACACTAGGAGCAGTTTCCCTGCCACCATTATAGTGTCGGTAATTTGCATCAACTGCGGCCCTGTTTCTGCATTCCTAATGTTGATTACTCCATCTCCGCCCCATGCCTCACCACCACCACTTGAATCAGTTAGGACTGCCAGACCATTTCAGAGAAAATGTACTTCTTCTCACCAACCTAGATAGATTTAATTCAAATGGAAGTAGTGTGTTTTGCTGCAGAGCTTTTAACCATGCAGATGATGGCAGCCATTCCATTCTCTTGTAGAATTCCTTTAGGCATTAGGCCTAACTGCATGTTTAGCATTTGAACTCTACCTTGGCTCTAGTTTTCATATACTATCAATAACTCTATATGAATCATCTTATTGTATTGCATGTGTCTATCAAGAGTTAAATATCAATAATCCATTTGGCTATACACTGTAATGTATTTTTTATTAACTTGGCATTATAGTCAAATGGGTTATTTTGGTAAACGGAGACTAATTAGTTATATTCAGACATAATCAACAGAGCAGACTACACTGCAGAGAAGGGAGAGGCAGATGAATGATAAACTCTTATGGGCCAGGCATTGAAGTTTGTGATTCAACACAGGTTGTTTATGTGGATTTACACAGACAGTCACCATCTGCACATCTCAGTCTTCTCTCTCTCTCTCCATCCTAATTTATCTTCTCAAAGCCAAACATTCTCAAACACACTGCTACATCTGGCATACAGGCTGTCTGGCAGGCGGGCAGCGCTCCATAACATTAAAGCAACACCCCACTCTTCACAGGAGACTCAGACAGTCAGACAGGAACAGGGGTTTTAACGCATTGCAGGCTCTGATACTCATGTACTTCTTATAGTCACGTTGGCAGGTGTCGCAGGTGATTCCCCCGTAGAACCTCTACACCTCAGACAGGATCCGGTGATGGGGTCACAGCTCCGCGGTGAGGCCAGGTCCAGGTTACCGTTACACTGGCAGGGCTGGCACAAGTCCCCCTTAACCACCGGCTGACCGAAGTAGCCATTGGTGCATCTACAGTGACCAGAGAGGGAGTGGGAAACCAAGACTGGTGACTAGGACCCTGAGTGTTTCCTTACCATACTGTATGAGATGACCAGGAGAAAATCTGGGCCCTAGTTCTAGGTAAGGAGGGGACAGGGTGAGGCTTTTTTTTTGCTGACCAGGAATAACCGCAGACTGTAGTTATAGTATAGCCCATTTGAGCAGGAAGGAGTGACTGCACTGTACAGTATTGGACTGAATGATCACCACTCTACTTATGGGAAACACATTCTCCCCATAGCAGAGTTAAAGTATAATGTTGGCTTTGGGGATGACCAGTGAAATATACCTGCTGGAGTGTGTGTTATGGGTGGGTGTTGCTATGGTGACCAGTGAGCTGAGATAAGGCGGAGCTATACCTAGCCAAGACTTATAGATGACCTGGAGCCAGTGGGTTTGGCCACGAATATGTAGCGAGGACCAGGTAACGAGAACATACAGGTCGCAGTGGTGGGTAGTATATGGGGCTTTGGTGACAACACGGATGGCACTGTGATAGACTGCATCCAATTTGCTGAGTAGAGTGTTGGAGGCTAAATTGTAAATTACATCGCCAAAGTCAAGGATCGGTAGGATAGTCAATTATACGAGGGTAAGTTTTGCAGCATGAGAGAAGGAGGCTTTGTTTTTGCGAAATAGGAAGCCGATTCTACATTTAACTTTGGATTGGAGATGCTTAATGTGAGTCTGGAAGGAGAGTTTACAGTCTAATCAGACACCTAGATATTTATAGCTGTCCACAAGTCAGAACCGTCCAGGTTAGTGATGCTAGTGGGCGGGTGCGGGCAGCAATCGGTTGAAGAGCATGCATTTAGTTTTACTAGAATTAGAGAGCAGTTGGAAGCCACGGAGGGTTGTATGGCGTTGAAGCTCGTTTGGAGGTTTGTTAACGCAGTGTCCAAAGAAGGGCCAGAGGTATACAGAATGGTGTCGTCTGCGTAGAGGTGATTCAAAGAATCACCCGCAGCAAGAGCGACATCATTGATATACACAGAGAAAAGAGTAGGCCCGAGAATTGAACCCTGTAGCACTCCCATAGAGACTGCCAGAGGTCTGGACAACAGGCCCTCCTATTTGGCACACTGAACTCGATCTGAGAAGTAGTTAATGAACCAGGAGAGGTTCACTAACTAGTGAACCAGGAGAAGTTACTGACTATAACTTTGGATTTTGACTCCCCCTTTGTTCAGGGACACATTATTCCATTTCTGTTAGTGACATGTCTATGGAACTTTATGTTTATGTTTCAGTTGTTGAATCTTATGTTCATACAAATATTTACACATGTTAAGTTTGCTGAAAATAAACGCAGTTGACAGTGAGAGGGCGTTTCTTTTTTTGCTGAGTTTACTTCCCTACATGCTTGTAACTTCAGGCAAACATGGAGCAAGATGGCTGGGACGATACATCACATGGCTTGATAGGTACTACTTATGGGAAACACATTCTCCCCATAGCTGAGTTAAAGTATAATGACGGAAATCAACATATGACCACCATGCCTCTGCTCCTTTTCAAGTCTGTAGTGAAACTGGATAATTAGAAACCACATCAAGCATGCACAGCTTTATATGACTGTCGTTCAGTGTTTCACTTAGATGGCTTCAGTAATGAAACAGTAGGCAGTTTCATTGGCAGTCAAAACACAGAGAAACAATCTGAAAAGGCAAACATGTGAAGCCACAGACAATATCTATATTCCCCCTACCAACTCTTATCTGCACTGTCCTGCTTTTCCCGCCATATATCTCCTCAGAAGTCAGTTGTGTTCTGTACTGATAAAGATATACATTCCATCTATTGCCTCCTTGTTAAATGGTTTCTACAACTCTTATCTCCACACCGCCATTCTATCTCCATGATACCAAATGGGAAAAGTAATCATTCCATATCATGCGCAGCGGATTCCTTTAGTCGCGGAAGACTTATTAATTGAATATGTTATTGCTTCCGAATGTCTAATGTTCGAAGGAGCCATTGGCGTGGAACAGTGAGTACGTGTCTGTAATTTCATTTGAACCATCATGTGGGTGTCTTGGGGAATAGACAGCACGAATGCAGATATCATGGCCAAACTTGGGTCCGAACTAAATGGGATATCAGGCACTTTTAGTGTCCTGCTGACTGGGCAATGGACTGCTGTAAACTATACAGCACTACCAGTTGAATATGAAGACACCTAGGTCAAATCTAGGATAACTCTGTTCTCTGTATGGGGAAGCTCACACTTAAAAGGAAACCTGTCCTTATACAGAGTGAGTCCTGATCAACATATTTCATGCATCCTTGTCTGGATGCCGAGATTCTATGCATGCAAAATGTACAATACACATATAAACTCAGCAAAAAAAAGAAACGTTCCTTTTTCAGGACCCTGTCTTTCAAAGATAATTCATAAAAATCCAAATAACTTCACAGATCTTCATTGTAAAGGGTTGAAACACTGTTTCCAATGCTTGTTCAATGAACAATAAACAATTAATGAACATGCACCTGTGGAACGGTTAAGACACTAACAGCTTACAGACGGTAGGCAATTAAGGTCACAGTTATGAAAACTTAGGACACCAAAGATGCCTTTCTACTGACTCTGACAAACACCAAAAGAAGGATGCCTGGTGTCCCTGCTCATCTGAGTGAATGTGCCTTAGGCATGCTGTAAGGAAGCATGAGGACTGCAGATGTGGCCAGGGCAATAAATTGCAATGTCCGTACTGTGAGACACCTAAGACAGCGCTACAGGGAGACAAGACGGACAACTGATCATCCTCACAGTGGCAGACCACGTGTAACAAGACCTGCACAGGATCGGTACATCTGTATATCACCTGCGGGACAGGTACAGGATGGCAACAACAACTGCCCGAGTTACACCAGGAACGCACAAATCCCCCCCCATCAGTGCTGACTGTCCGCATTTTTTTTTTTAAGTAAAAAAAACATTTACATTTATTTAACCAGGTAGGCCAATTGAGAACTAGTTCTCATTTACAACTGCTACCTGGCCAAGATAAAGTAAAGCAGTGCAACAAAAACAAAAGAGTTGGTGATAAACAAACGTACAGTCAATAACACAATAGAAAGATCTGTATACAGTGTGTGCAAATGAAGTAAGGAGGTAAGGCAATAAATAGGCCAATAGTGGTGAAGTAAATACAATTTAGCAATTTACACGGGAGCGATATATGTACAGATGAGGATGTGCAAGTAGAAATACTGGTGTGCAAAAGAGCAGAAAAACAAATATGGGGATGAGGTAGGTAGTTGATTATTTACAGATGGGCTGTGTACAGCTGCAGCGATCGTTAAGCTACTCTGACAGTTGACCCTTAAAGTGGAGATATAAGTCTCCAACTTCAGTGATTTTTTGCAATACGTCCCAGTCATTGGCAGCAGAGAACTGTAAGGAAAGGCGGCCAAAGGAGGTGTTGGCTTTGGGGATGACCAGTGAAATATACCTGCTGGAGTGTGTGTTATGGGTGGGTGTTGCTATGGTGACCAGTGAGCTGAGATAAGGCGGAGCTATACCTAGCCAAGACTTATAGATGACCTGGAGCCAGTGGGTTTGGCCACGAATATGTAGCGAGGACCAGGTAACGAGAACATACAGGTCGCAGTGGTGGGTAGTATATGGGGCTTTGGTGACAAAACGGATGGCACTGTGATAGACTGCATCCAATTTGCTGAGTAGAGTGTTGGAGGCTAATTTGTAAATTACATCGCCAAAGTCAAGGATCGGTAGGATAGTCAGTTTTACGAGGGTAAGTTTGGCAGCATGAGAGAAGGAGGCTTTGTTTTTGCGAAATAGGAAGCCGATTCTACATTTAACTTTGGATTGGAAATGCTTAATGTGAGTCTGGAAGAAGAGTGTACAGTCTAACCAGACACCTAGATATTTATAGCTGTCCACAAGTCAGAACCGTCCAGGGTAGTGATGCTAGTGGGCGGGTGCGGGCAGCAATCGGTTGAAGAGCATGCATTTAGTTTTACTAGAATTAGAGAGCAGTTGGAAGCCACGGAGGGTTGTATGGCGTTGAAGCTCGTTTGGAGGTTTGTTAACGCAGTGTCCAAAGAAGGGCCAGAGGTATATAGAATGGTGTCGTCTGCGTAGAGGTGATTCAAAGAATCACCCGCAGCAAGAGCGACATCATTGATATATACAGAGAAAAGAGTAGGCCCGAGAATTGAACCCTGTAGCACTCCCATAGAGACTGCCAGAGGTCTGGACAACAGGCCCTCCTATTTGGCACACTGAACTCGATCTGAGAAGTAGTTAATGAACCAGGAGAGGTTCACTAACTAGTGAACCAGGAGAAGTTACTGACTATAACTTTGGATTTTGACTCCCCCTTTGTTCAGGGACACATTATTCCATTTCTGTTAGTCACATGTCTGTGGAACTTTATGTTTATGTTTCAGTTGTTGAATCTTATGTTCATACAAATATTTACACATGTTAAGTTTGCTGAAAATAAACGCAGTTGACAGTGAGAGGGGGGTTCTTTTTTTGCTGAGTTTACTTCCCTACATGCTTGTAACTTCAGGCAAACATGGAGCAAGATGGCTGGGACGATACACCACATGGCTTGATAGGTACTTTGGATAGGGGAATGTCCTGTTTATTTTCTGAGCAGTGAGTTGTGGAGCCTTCTTGTTTATAGAAATCTATGGAAATACGAAACAGAACATTTACATTTCTTAACATATACTGTACATTGAATATGGTTTCACCTGTAATTCATATTTTGACAAAGATCTATCAAACAGAACTGTATATCTAACTTTATCTCATGATCTAGGTAGGCTTAATATTCACTAAGAATGGTTCTATGGTCCACATCCAACTCACTCCATTCCAGTTGGGGCTGTGGTTCCTGGGAGAGGGTAAACTCTTAGAAAAATGCTTCCAAAAGGGTGGAAACCTTTTTGGTTGCAGGTAGAACCCTTTTGGAATTTTGTAGAACCCTCTGTGGAAAGGGTTTTCCATTGAGCCCAAACGGATTCTACCTGGAACGAAAAAGGATTATTGAAAGGGTTCTCCTATGGGGACAGCGAAAGAACCCTTTAAGGTTCTAGATAGTACCTTTTTTTCAGAGTGTAGGGTCGAGGTTGAGGGGTCCACATGGCACCGTCTGACACCCATTAACTCACCCAGGCAGCCTTGCAGCCTTGCTCTCTCAGACAAACAAGAAGGGTCTGTCTTAAACATTGATGTCTCCCGCCAGGTGTCTGTCTTCCCCATCTATAAATACCTCCTCAGCTCTTGCTCTTGGCCCCAAGCAGCCCCCTTTAAAAAGGAAACATTCTCACCCCAACCTGGCAACACACACCGCTCTATCTGACAGATCCTGGTGCATCAGGTGCCCATGCCCACCCACCGACAAGCTATACATAAACTCTAATGTCTCAGAGAGCTCAGAGACTCAGACAGAGAAGAGGCACAGGTTTGGAGGTCTGTGTCTATGTATCGAAAGCAGTGCCTATATATCTTTCTGACTGCCAAGATACTGTTGTGTATTCTCTTCGACAGCTTCCATGTTCTCCTGCCCACTCAGATCAGCTTCCCAAAAATTTGAAGTGAACCCTCTTTCCCTGCTCTCTGGATAGGCTTTCCCCCCCCCAAAATCAATAACCTTATTACTGGCAACTCTGCACTTGACTGAATGTACTCCTGGCCCCTGCAGTATGGCCTCCCAGCGGGTTAGAGACCTCTTCACACGCCTCTTTTAGCTCCGACTGCCAATTTGTTTTCAGGGATTGCAGTAGTTTGACGGTGCTGAGGTGATAGCTATTATTACCAACTAACCCTCCTTGGTCCTGCAGCAGAGCGTCCCTTGTTATCAGGCAGACAGTGCTCCACTTCCAGGGTTCAGTTCACTCTCACTATACTAGAGAGAGGTACTATAGGTCCAGGTATGAAGAGGGACATTCTGATAGCACGCCTCTGTTACGTCCTTCACTTCACCAGCTCTCAGAGACCCGGGCCCCAGGCCCCCTGTTTTAGGCAGCCATGATAGATGAGGCCCCATCCTGTCTGTCAGCAGCCTAAATGGGCTTGTGTCCCCACATATGACCCACAGAAACCAAATCCCTCTTTGCCCCACCTGGACTCTCTCGCTTTATAGATCAAGAGCAGAGCAGTGCGGGCATCTGCCAGGCAGCGTGGCACAGGGATGGCAAGCATGCCCACAGCAGCCTGTCTCCATCTGTCAGAGAGCATGGGTCATAAAGAGGGGTGCCGCCTCACCACCATCTCAGCCCTGCAGCAGCAAACCCACACCCACAGCAATTAGAAATACTGCACCAACCATCCATCCCTCTGTCCCCACAGAGCATGAGATAGAGAGAGGGAGAGAGAGAGAGAAAAATAGAGAAAGAGAGGCAGAGAAATGTATGTATTTATGATGCAAATTAAATCAAGAGACAATCGTCCCACTGCTCCAGAGGTTGGTCCTTTGTCTACTGACACCTCTGGGAAAGATCCCAGCGCTTTGAAACATCAACTGAACCCCTCTGCAGCCTCTACGCTTTTATAGCCACACAGTACCGTATGGCAACTAAAAATCAACAGACGAAACAGAAAAGACCACATTGGCATATGGATCTGCTATTGACATGTATGTGTAATGAATAACTATAAAATCCACTAGCCACCAGTGACAGACCAATAAATAATCTAAAACTGCCAATAGTCATGAGCATAATCAACTTAGAAGTGATTTTATTTTATTTATTTTACCTTTATTTAACCAGGCAAGTCAGTTAAGAACAAATTCTTATTTTCAATGACGGCCTAGGAACAGTGGGTTAACTGCCTGTTCAGGGGCAGAACGACAAGATTTGCACCTTGTCAGCTCGGGGGTTTGATCTTGCAACCTTCCGGTCACTAGTCCAACGCTCTAACCACTAGGCTACCCTGCCGCCCGATCCATATATAATTACATTAAATATGATTTAGACTAATTTAGGTCTATCTATAACCTATTGACATGGCTTCCTGTTTGATTTTGATTTAGCAGAGCATAAAATAGGCCTACATACAGGTAACTGCCAAAATAAAGGAAACACTAACATAAAGCATCTTAATAAGACATTGGGCCACCACGGGCCAGAACAGCTTTAATGCACCTTGGCATAGATTCTACAAGTGTCTGGAACTCTATTGGAGGGATGCAACTCCATTCCTCTACGAGAAATAAATTCCATAATTAGGTGTTTTGTAGGTATTGAAAAACGCGGTCTCAGGCACCGTTCCAGAATCACCCATTAGCATTCAATTGGGTTCAGATGTGGTGACTAAGACGGCCATGGCATATGGTTTACACCGTTTTCATGCTCATCAAACCATTCAGTGACCACTCATGCCCTGTGGATGGGGGCATTTTCTTCGTATGGGGGCATAGCAATGGTATCCAAAATAATGTCTTGCCCAGCATTTTAATACATGACCCTAAGCATGATGGGATGTTAATTGACTCAGGAACTTAATTAACACAGGAACCACACCTGTGTGGATGCACCTGCTTTAAATATACCTTGTATCCCTCATTTACTCAAGTGTTTTCCTTTATAACCTATGTACAGACATACATAAAGATGCTTAGACATTCCCATTTAATTTCTAAGTGAGAAACGATTACAACCCATTGGAAAAGCAGGTTATCTACCAATACTAAACAGCAGCACAAAGCTAACAAAAGGTCCCTGAACGGCTCAAGTAAACTGGATTTAGGCTGTGATATAATTGTGTCCACAAGGGTTAACTCCCTTTGTCTGTGGGTACAGAGGCCTGGGACACTCACCTGTCACAGTGTGCTCCCGTGTACCCCGGCTGCCATCGGTCACATATCAGCTCCCATCGCGGGTCCACATGGCAGGTGGGGCTGAAACGGCAATGTTTTTCAGCAATAGAAACAGGAAGTAGAAGAAAAAGAAAAGAAGCTCGTATCAACAAACCCATCGTCCCACTAAGCTGCTGCTCCAGTCCTGGCACCGGGGCGTGCCGCCCCCACTTTGACCACCAGGGGATTACCGCCAGTTACCAGTGCTTGACTAAAGCGATTGTCTCTGGCCCTATTCGCAAGTCAGCGACCTCAACAGTGTGGAAAAACAACAGAGCTAGTCGACAGCACCATCAGCCCTAAATAAAACATTAAAGTGACTAAGGATTAGTGTCGTGATGAGAAAATAAAAGCTATTATAAGACGATAATGCATTATAGATAGAAGTCAGTGTGGCTAGATAAGGGTTCTGATTAAGTGCCGTATTAACTTATTTCCATATAACAAGTGATGACATACTTGTTGGACGGGATGTTGAGGGGGCAGGCGCAGGGCTGGCAGTCATTCGACGTTCTCTTGTTAGCTACGCCATGGAATCCAGGGATACATTCATCACAGTGGAATCCGGTGGTGTGGTCAGTACAGCCCTGGGAATGTACAGTAGGTTATTTAGGTTTATAGGGTTAACATACCGCAAATTAATGAATCCATTCTTTAAAGGGCCAATCCGCAGTTGCTTGTAAAATTGTAAAATTAATGATATGTACCCATTGGTTCTTGAAGAATATATCTTATAAAAGCCTCATGAGCTTAGATTAGAACCCAAAATATAAACATGTTTTACTCCAATGTTTGTAAAGAACATAAATGTGTAAGGAACACTATATAGCAACAAATAAATCTCTGTGATATCATCAATGGTCATTCCTTGTATCCATAGATCTGGCTAGGAATTTGAGAGTGGTTACATTTCTCCAGCCCCACCCATAAGCTTTTTACCAAAACAGTGGTGGGGTGTCCACGTTGTGATTGTTTCAACTGCACTTTGGCCATTTATTTCTAGAACATTACCAATACATAAATATATCCACTGTAAACTAGCTTTTCCAAGTAATAATCTGGTGTATTGTCATAATTAGTTTGAGTAGCAGCTGTACTTGATTGGCAAATGCAGTAAACCTGGATGAACAATTAACAAAATTTGAGTAAAATCTACAGAGAAAATCTACAGTCTCCTCTCCATAGTGTCTGTCTGACAGGGATGGTCCGGTGAATAATTGACCGAGACTTTGTGAGTCTGATGTTGCCAAATTAAACATAATGCATTTCCCCACAGATTGGCATTAACCCAAACTCCGGTAATGCACCCGCTAATAAAATGAGAGCTGTTTTTTTTCAGCTCCACGCCTCGTCAGCCCCAATAAAGACTAAACGCTCTTGAGTCAATTGCAGATGTCTACTCAGCATAATCACCAGCATAGAGAAGATTTCTTGATTACGGGGGGAGGGATGGGCACGCAGTTTAGTGCATGTGCACGTACAAGTGTGTGTGTGTTTTAGTGTGTAAATGTGTGAGTTTGTGTATTGGCTCTACCTATAAACCCCAGACTTGCTTGGCACAGAGCCGTAGAGCCTATCTCTTGTGGGATAAATCCTGAGAGCCTTTATAAAAGCCAGTCAGAAAGGCACACTCTACCTAGCTGGAGGAAGGGCACACTCTACCTAGCTGGAGGAAGGGCACACTCTACCTAGCTGGAGGAGGGAACACTACCTAGCTGGAGGAGGGCACACTCTACCTAGCTGGAGGAAGGGCACACTCTACCTAGCTGGAGGAAGGGCACACTCTACCTAGCTGGAGGAGGGCACACTACCTAGGAGGAGGAGGGCACACTCTACCTAGCTGGAGGAAGGGCACACTCTACCTAGCTGGAGGAAAGGCACACTCTACCTAGCTGGAGGAAGGGCACACTACCTAGCTGGAGGGAGGGCACACTCTACCTAGCTGGAGGAAGGGCACACTCTACCTAGCTGGAGGAAGGGCACACTCTACCTAGCTGGAGGAAAGGCACACTCTACCTAGCTGGAGGAGGGCACACTACCTAGGAGGAGGAGGGCACACTCTACCTAGCTGGAGGAAGGGCACACTCTACCTAGTTGGAGGAAAGGCACACTCTACCTAGCTGGAGGAAGGGCACACTACCTAGCTGGAGGGAGGGCACACTCTACCTAGCTGGAGGAAGGGCACACTCTACCTAGCTGGAGGAAGGGCACACTCTACCTAGCTGGAGGAAGGGCACACTCTACCTAGCTGGAGGAAAGGCACACTCTACCTAGCTGGAGGAAAGGCACACTCTACCTAGCTGGAGGAAGGGCACACTACCTAGCTGGAGGAAGGGCACACTCTACCTAGCTGGAGGAAGGGCACACTCTACCTAGCTGGAGGAAGGGCACACTCTACCTAGCTGGAGGAGGGCACACTACCTAGGAGGAGGAGGGCACACTCTAACTAGGAGGAGGAGGGCACACTCTACCTAGCTGGAGGAAGGGCACACTCTACCTAGCTGGAGGAAGGGCACACTACCTAGCTGGAGGGAGGGCACACTCTACCTAGCTGGAGGAAGGGCACACTCTACCTAGCTGGAGGAAGGGCACACTCTACCTAGCTGGAGGAAAGGCACACTCTACCTAGCTGGAGGAGGGCACACTACCTAGGAGGAGGAGGGCACACTCTACCTAGCTGGAGGAAGGGCACACTCTACCTAGCTGGAGGAAAGGCACACTCTACCTAGCTGGAGGAAGGGCACACTACCTAGCTGGAGGTAGGGCACACTCTACCTAGCTGGAGGAAGGGCACACTCTACCTAGCTGGAGGAAGGGCACACTCTACCTAGCTGGAGGAAGGGCACACTCTACCTAGCTGGAGGAAAGGCACACTCTACCTAGCTGGAGGAAAGGCACACTCTACCTAGCTGGAGGAAGGGCACACTACCTAGCTGGAGGAAGGGCACACTCTACCTAGCTGGAGGAAGGGCACACTCTACCTAGCTGGAGGAAGGGCACACTCTACCTAGCTGGAGGAGGGCACACTACCTAGGAGGAGGAGGGCACACTCTACCTAGCTGGAGGAAGGGCACACTCTACCTAGCTGGAGGAAAGGCACACTAACTAGCTGGAGGAAGGGCACACTCTACCTAGCTGGAGGAAGGGCACACTCTACCTAGCTGGAGGAAGGGCACACTCTACCTAGCTGGAGGAGGGCACACTCTACCTAGCTGGAGGAAGGGCACACTCTACCTAGCTGGAGGAGGGCACACTACCTAGGAGGAGGAGGGCACACTCTACCTAGGAGGAGGAGGGCACACTCTACCTAGCTGGAGGAAGGGCACACTCTACCTAGCTGGAGGAAAGGCACACTAACTAGCTGGAGGAAGGGCACACTCTACCTAGCTGGAGGAAGGGCACACTCTACCTAGCTGGAGGAAGGGCACACTACCTAGCTGGAGGGAGGGCACACTCTACCTAGCTGGAGGAAGGGCACACTCTACCTAGCTGGAGGAAGGGCACACTCTACCTAGCTGGAGGAAAGGCACACTCTACCTAGCTGGAGGAAGGGCACACTACCTAGCTGGAGGGAGGGCACACTCTACCTAGCTGGAGGAAGGGCACACTCTACCTAGCTGGAGGAAGGGCACACTCTACCTAGCTGGAGGAAGGGCACACTCTACCTAGCTGGAGGAAAGGCACACTCTACCTAGCTGGAGGAAAGGCACACTCTACCTAGCTGGAGGAAGGGCACACTACCTAGCTGGAGGAAGGGCACACTCTACCTAGCTGGAGGAAGGGCACACTCTACCTAGCTGGAGGAAGGGCACACTCTACCTAGCTGGAGGAGGGCACACTACCTAGGAGGAGGAGGGCACACTCTACCTAGGAGGAGGAGGGCACACTCTACCTAGCCCGAGGAAGGGCACACTCTACCTAGCTGGAGGAAAGGCACACTAACTAGCTGGAGGAAGGGCACACTCTACCTAGCTGGAGGAAGGGCACACTCTACCTAGCTGGAGGAAGGGCACACTCTACCTAGCTGGAGGAGGGCACACTACCTAGGAGGAGGAGGTCACACTCTACCTAGGAGGAGGAGGGCACACTCTACCTAGCTGGAGGAAGGGCACACTCTACCTAGCTGGAGGAAGGGCACACTCTACCTAGCTGGAGGAGGGCACACTATCTAGCTGGAGGAGGGCACACTCTACCTAGCTGGAGGAAGGGCACACTCTACCTAGCTGGAGGAGGGCACACTACCTAGGAGGAGGAGGGCACACTCTACCTAGCTGGAGGAAGGGCACACTCTACCTAGCTGGAGGAAAGGCACACTCTACCTAGCTGGAGGAAGGGCACACTACCTAGGAGGAGGAGGGCACACTCTACCTAGGAGGAGGAGGGCACACTCTACCTAGCTGGAGGAGGGCACACTCTACCTAGCTGGAGGAGGGCACACTCTACCTAGCTGGAGGAAGGGCACACTCTACCTAGCTGGAGGAAGGGCACACTCTACCTAGCTGGAGGAGGGCACACTACCTAGGAGGAGGAGGGCACACTCTACCTAGCTGGAGGAAGGGCACACTCTACCTAGCTGGAGGAAAGGCACACTCTACCTAGCTGGAGGAAGGGCACATTACCTAGCTGGAGGGAGGGC
This sequence comes from Oncorhynchus gorbuscha, assembly GCF_021184085.1. Lineage (NCBI taxonomy): Eukaryota > Metazoa > Chordata > Actinopteri > Salmoniformes > Salmonidae > Oncorhynchus > Oncorhynchus gorbuscha. The sequence goes on along the minus strand of NC_060184.1, from coordinate 21,767,915 downwards.
ACACTCTACCTAGCTGGAGGAAGGGCACACTCTACCTAGCTGGAGGAAGGGCACACTCTACCTAGCTGGAGGAAGGGCACACTCTACCTAGCTGGAGGAAAGGCACACTCTACCTAGCTGGAGGAAAGGCACACTCTACCTAGCTGGAGGAAGGGCACACTACCTAGCTGGAGGGAGGGCACACTCTACCTAGCTGGAGGAAGGGCACACTCTACCTAGCTGGAGGAAAGGCACACTCTACCTAGCTGGAGGAAGGGCACACTACCTAGCTGGAGGGAGGGCACACTCTACCTAGCTGGAGGAAGGGCACACTCTACCTAGCTGAAGGAAGGGCACACTCTACCTAGCTGGAGGAAGGGCACACTCTACCTAGCTGGAGGAAAGGCACACTCTACCTAGCTGGAGGAAGGCCACACTCTACCTAGCTGGAGGAAGGGCACACTCTACCTAGCTGGAGGAGGGCACACTACCTTGGAGGAGGAGGGCACACTCTACCTAGGAGGAGGAGGGCACACTCTACCTAGCTGGAGGAAGGGCACACTCTACCTAGCTGGAGGAAAGGCACACTAACTAGCTGGAGGAAGGGCACACTCTACCTAGCTGGAGGAAGGGCACACTCTACCTAGCTGGAGGAAGGGCACACTCTACCTAGCTGGAGGAGGGCACACTACCTAGGAGGAGGAGGGCACACTCTACCTAGGAGGAGGAGGGCACACTCTACCTAGCTGGAGGAAGGGCACACTCTACCTAGCTGGAGGAAGGGCACACTCTACCTAGCTGGAGGAGGGCACACTATCTAGCTGGAGGAGGGCACACTCTACCTAGCTGGAGGAAGGGCACACTCTACCTAGCTGGAGGAGGGCACACTACCTAGGAGGAGGAGGGCACACTCTACCTAGCTGGAGGAAGGGCACACTCTACCTAGCTGGAGGAAAGGCACACTCTACCTATCTGGAGGAAGGGCACACTACCTAGCTGGTGGAAGGGCACACTCTACTTAGCTGGAGGAAGGGCACACTCTACCTAGCTGGAGGAAGGGCACACTCTACCTAGCTGGAGGAAGGGCACACTACCTAGGAGGAGGAGGGCACACTCTACCTAGGAGGAGGAGGGCACACTCTACCTAGCTGGAGGAAGGGCACACTCTACCTAGCTGGAGGAAAGGCACACTCTACCTAGCTGGAGGAAGGGCACACTACCTAGCTGGAGAAAGGGCACACTCTACCTAGCTGGAGGAAGGGCACATTCTACCTAGCTGGAGGAAGGGCACACTCTACCTAGCTGGAGGAAGGGCACACTCTACCTAGCTGGAGGAAAGGCACACTCTACCTAGCTGGAGGAAGGGCACACTACCTAGCTGGAGGAAGGGCACACTCTACCTAGCTGGAGGAAGGGCACACTCTACCTAGCTGGAGGAGGGCACACTACCTAGGAGGAGGAGGGCACACTCTACCTAGGAGGAGGAGGGCACACTCTACCTAGGAGGAGGAGGGCACACTCTACCTAGGAGGAGGAGGGCACACTCTACCTAGGAGGAGGAGGGCACACTCAGCCAGAGTTTAACTCAACATTATGGCATCATTCACAGGCACCAACCGGCCTTGGAGGAGGCAGCGGTAGGTCTCAGGGGAGTAGTCGATCATAGACACCACACCTGACACAGGAACGCTAACCTACAGAAGTACCAAATACCTTACGTATTCACAGGAATGGATAACTATTGAAATTCCTTCTGTCCTACCGGTTTAGGTAAAACAGCCTTTAATTTTTATGCTTGTGGTACATTTCTGAATATCCTACGATTGGACGAGTGCCTTTCTGTATTTTAGGGTATTGAAATCTCGCGTCTTGTGACGGCCGGCCGCCCAACAACCTGCCCGCTCGACCCTATCCCCTCCTCTCTTCTCCAGACCATTTCCGGAGACCTTCTCCCTTACCTCACCTCGCTCATCAACTTATCCCTGACCGCTGGCTACGTCCCTTCCGTCTTTAAGAGAGCGAGAGTTGCACCCCTTCTGAAAAAACCTACACTCGATCCCTCCGATGTCAACAAATACAGACCAGTATCCCTTCTTTCTTTTCTCTCCAAAACTCTTGAACGTGCCGTCCTTGGCCAGCTCTCCCGCTATCTCTCTCAGAATGACCTTCTTGATCCAAATCAGTCAGGTTTCAAGACTAGTCATTCAACTGAGACTGCTCTTCTCTGTATCACGTAGGCGCTCCGCACCGCTAAAGCTAACTCTCTCTCCTCTGCTCTCATCCTTCTAGACCTATCGGCTGCCTTCGATACTGTGAACCATCAGATCCTCCTCTCCACCCTCTCCGAGTTGGGCATCTCCGGCGTGGCCCACGCTTGGATTGCGTCCTACCTGACAGGTCGCTCCTACCAGGTGGCGTGGTGAGAATCTGTCTCCTCACCACGCGCTCTCACCACTGGTGTCCCCCAGGGCTCTGTTCTAGGCCCTCTCCTATTCTCGCTATACACCAAGTCACTTGGCTCTGTCTTAACCTCACATGGTCTCTCCTATCATTGCTATGCAGTCGACACACAATTAATCTTCTCCTTTCCCCCTTCTGATGACCAGGTGGCGAATCGCATCTCTGCATGTCTGGCAGACATATCAGTGTGGATGACGGATCACCACCTCAAGCTGAACTTCGGCAAGACGGAGTTGCTCTTCCTCCCGGGGAAGGACTGCCCGTTCCATGATCTCGCCATCACGGTTGACAACTCCATTGTGTCCTCCTCCCAGAGCGCTAAGAACCTTGGCGTGATCCTGGACAACACCCTGTCGTTCTCAACTAACATCAAGGCGGTGGCCCGTTCCTGTAGGTTCATGCTCTACAACATCCGCAGAGTACGACCCTGCCTCACACAGGAAGCGGCGCAGGTCCTAATCCAGGCACTTGTCATCTCCCGTCTGGATTACTGCAACTCGCTGTTGGCTGGGCTCCCTGCCTGTGCCATTAAACCCCTACAACTCATCCAGAACGCCGCAGCCCGTCTAGTGTTCAACCTTCCCAAGTTCTCTCACGTCACCCCGCTCCTCCGCTCTCTCCACTGGCTTCCAGTTGAAGCTCGCATCCGCTACAAGACCATGGTGCTTGCCTACGGAGCTGTGAGGGGAACGGCACCTCAGTACCTCCAGGCTCTGATCAGGCCCTACACCCAAATAAGGGCACTGCGTTCATCCACCTCTGGCCTGCTCGCCTCCCTACCACTGAGGAAGTACAGTTCCCGCTCAGCCCAGTCAAAACTGTTCGCTGCTCTGGCTCCCCAATGGTGGAACAAACTCCCTCACGACGCCAGGACAGCGGAGTCAATCACCACCTTCCGGAGACACCTGAAACCCCACCTCTTTAAGGAATACCTAGGATAGGATAAAGTAATCCTTCTCACCCCCCTTAAAATATTTAGATGCACTATTGTAAAGTGGCTGTTCCACTGGATGTCATAAGGTGAATGCACTAATTTGTAAGTCGCTCTGGATAAGAGCGTCTGCTAAATGACTTAAATGTAATGTAATGTAAATGTAAATCTTTTCAGGTGAATGTATGTATTTTTTATCGTTTGTATCGTCGTATTTCTCATGTTCATGCCTTTATTTGTGTAATTTGTATCACTGCTTCCTTATCATTTATGTATTTTGAATTTGGTGCATTTTTGTGAAATACAGACTTTGGTCTCAATGGGACTTCCCTGCTTAAATAATGGTTTAAAAAAAAAAAAAAAAAAAAAAAACATCCCATCACTGTTCTAGCAGACTGACTGTTTCATACTGAAGCAGGTCTAGTCTGATGTCTGAAAGTAGCGTCGAGGCAGTGTGGAGCGTCTGTCAGGGGAAGCTGAGAGAGGTGAGGATGTACAGAGGTCAGAGAGCGCTAGCTAGCTGTCAGGATGTGGACAGACAGACAGCTGAGGCTGGCCTCCGGCCCCGGGGACACGGCCATCAACACAACTCAGGTCTATCTGAACACAGAGTCATGAAAAAACTCCACAGGCTACAGGCTGAGATCTATCTCTACCGCTAAAGCCCTGATCATAACACAGGCTGAGATGAAAAGAGAGGGTAGAAAGTCAATACGATAGCTAAATTAATCCTGGTTTAGGGTCCAACCAGCAAGTCTCTTCAGGTGGGGGCTTAATCCTCTGTGTCACAGCCTGATATGTTTCACTTGTCTTTGTGCTTGTCTCCACCCTACTCCAGGTGTCGCCCATCTTCCCCATTATCCCATGTGCATTATACCTGTGTTCTCTGTTTGTCTGTTGCCAATTCATCTTGTCTTGTCAGGTCTTACCAGAGTGTTTTCTCATCTTCCTCAAGTTTCTGTTTCCTAGTTGCCCCGGTTCTGAACATTCTGCCTGCCCTGACCCCGAGCCTGGCTGCCGCTCTGTACCTGCCTGACTCTGACCCGATTACGAACCTCTGCCTGCCCTGACCCCGAGCCTGCCTGCTTTTCTTCACCATATTGACTCTGCCCTGGATTACAGACCTCTGCCTGCCCTTGACCTGTGTTTTGCCTGCCCCCTGTTTGGGTCAATAAACATATTGTAATGGCTTTCCTCTTCCTCTTCTGAGGAGGAGTAGCAAGGATCTGACCAATACGCAGTGTGGTAAGTGTTCATCTGAGTTTTTTAATAAGAATAATGAACACTGAACAAAACAATAAACGACCACGTGAAAAATCAAAACCGTAACAGTTCCGTGTGGAACAAAACACTGACACGGAAAATAAGCACCCACAACTCAAAAGTGAAACCAGGCTACCCAAGTATGGTTCTCAATTAGGAACAACGATTGACAGCTGCCTCCGATTGAGAACCATACTAGGCCAAACACAGAAATCCCAAATCATGGAAAAAAGAACAAAGACAACCCACCCAACTCACGCCCTGACCATACTTAAAACAAAGACATAACAACAGAACTAAGGTCAGAACGTGACACATCTGTGATTCTAGCTGTCTGCATCCGGGTTTTATCCTGAGTTCTGATATCCTCATTAAAATCAATGCTATTTGGATTTAACAGTGGTCATAGTACAGTTACCAAGGGTGAGATTAACAACACGGAGCATTACACGTAAGAAAATATCATTATTATACATTTCCACGTGGTGATATCAGGTGTTGTGTCCACTGGTAGAGGAAGGAAGGAGCATGTTTAAGTAACTCAGTGGAATGCAGTTCTGAGATCTCAAACCCCTGTGACTGACAGGAACTAGTACCTGTGTGTTAGATAGTCAATATAAAATCAGAAAAAAAATCTGTTATAAGAGGATTATTCTAGCCAATTGAAATGTGAAAATACAGTGTAGAAGGTCAGATTTAGTGTTCATGTGTACTCTCAACATCTTCTCACACCCCCCCCCCCCCCCCCGCACCCCTACTTACTAAGCATTGTCCAGTGATGTCATCACATTGTGGCATGGCCATGGCAGTCGCAGGGTTCACAAACTCCTTTGAAAACACTGCTATTAACCCTGCGATGCCCAGACGAACACATCTGCAACACAAACACTCACCAAGGCATATCATTATTAGACTATGAAAATACGAGTACAGAATCTTGACAGTTTAAAGATACTAATTTGTAGACCAATAAAAAGCTAACAATGTAAAAACAAATCAACTGTCTCCAAGCTACAGGGGAAAAACAAAATAAATAAATGAAAAAAAAATTGCCAGTGAAATGGAGTTTAATTGTCTCGCCTCATAAGTTGTTTAGGGTTTATAATTAGTCCTTCAAAGACGTAATTAATGCATCAATGTTGCTGAACTAAGTGCTTTCTGCAGTTGGAGAGAAAATTTTAACATCGTTCTGTCAGATTAGAAATGCATCAGAAATAGTAAAGACTACATTTGAATTTTAAATGCTACATTCAGATTTTCAACCCAACTAATTTAAACACATCTTCAGTGAATTTTAAATAAATAGCATTAATTGGGGTAAGCAACTTGAGGTAAAAAAAATACTGTTTTTAATCTGAGTAGGTACACACACAAATCCAAAAGCAAAACATTAGTTTGAATTTCAAGTAGGAGAACGGGGCATGCACAAGCGTCACAATAGCATTGAAAATAAATGCCTTTCTCTGTACTTTTGTCAACTCTCCGTTCATACTGTGTTGTTCAATGCTCTCGTGGACACAGATAAGACACAACACACTGTCAGGCATCGCTCCAAAAATGCTCTCATAAGGCTTAAAACAACAAGACAGAGAATGACAACGATAACAAACATGCCCTGTGTTTCGTCTCGCTCTGCACTTTCCCTCTATACTGACTTTGTTGTTAACAAGAAGTGTTACCCTGTTATACCTCTGCAGAGAGGAAGAAAGAGAAGGGCCAATGGAGAAGGTGAAAATGAACTAAAGACTTGTCAAGTTAACGCAATGCCTACATACAGGAAGACTTGTTTAGTTAAAGCAATACCTACATACAGGAAGACTTGTTTAGTTAAAGCAATACCTACATACAGGAAGACTTGTTTAGTTAATGCAATGCCTACATACAGGAAGACTTGTTTAGTTAAAGCAATACCTACATACAGGAAGACTTGTTTAGTTAAAGCAATACCTACATACAGGAAGACTTGTTTAGTTAACGCAATACCTACATACAGGAAGACTTGTTTAGTTAAAGCAATACCTACATACAGGAAGACTTGTTTAGTTAAAGCAATACCTACATACAGGAAGACTTGTTTAGTTAAAGCAATACCTACATACAGGAAGACTTGTTTAGTTAAAGCAATATCTACATACAGGAATACTTGTTTAGTTAAAGCAATACCTACATACAGGAAGACTTGTTTAGTTGAAGCAATGCCTACATACAGGAAGACTTGTTTAGTTGAAGCAATGCCTACATACAGGAAGACTTGTTTAGTTGAAGCAATGCCTACATACAGGAAGACTTGTTTAGTTGAAGCAATGCCTACATACAGGAAGACTTGTTTAGTTGAAGCAATATCTACATACAGGAAGAGCACAATGGTGAGCATAGAACAGCCAGGATGTTTTTCTCAAAGGATAAGGACAGAGACAAAGCACAAGAGAAAAGCATGAAGGACCTAAAAACCAACACATACTATACTGTATAAATAGATAGATATTAGACCCCTGGGCATTGGGTGAAGAGAGTATAAACCAATCATCAATATGAATACTATGAGGATTTACCTCCGCTTTACCCTTTCTAGAAAGGTTATGCTGTTGGATTTGAGGATATGAAACCTCAAGCAGCATTTTTCTTAGTTCTCTTGGCGTTTAATGGTTTTGCTGAGGGAGAAAGGATTAGTACTGAGCCGGGAGCCCTGCACACTTCACAGAATGCCACCGCTGTTATTCATTGAGGTCACATCTAGCGCTCCCTTCCTCTCCATCGCCTATAAAGACTTGATGATAACCGTGCATTCTATTTCATTCCCCCTCTCCCTCCCCCGCACACACAGATTTGCTTGAGTCAGCACAAAACGCCACATGCCGAAATCAATACCCATCGCTTTTTTTAATAGAAAAGACAGTTTTTAACCGAGAGTACAGATTGCTGCAATAGCAAAAACTTCTTTGTATTTGTACCTGTACACCAGCTTCTCTTTACATTTACAAGTCACCTACGGACACACACGTGTAAGCATGCACACACACATCCAAACTGACAAACCACACACACTTTACAATTAGCGGAAGTGACAACGACACACCAGCAGAGCCACTCACACAACCACGCCATGCCAAGCACCTCTCCAATATATCCTGCAAGACCTCATAACGATGCCCTCTTTAACATACAGATAACATCAACCACAGAAAACCCCAGCTGACTTTGGCTTCTTGTGCCAAAGTGCAGATGCAGGATCAGATCAGTGTGGAACAGAACAGAGGAGGGTGCAGTGTGTATGGTTACCTGTAGATGGCGACCAGCTCATTGCTGTGTGAGGCTCTGATGAGGACGCTGCTCACATTAATTAGAGCCATCATGAAGTCCCTCATGCTGACAGGCAAGCCTGTCTCCTGATTCTCAAAGTGGTCAGGGTAGAGCACAATCATTTTTGTGCTCTCCTAAAAAAGGGTACACCGGCAGACTGAATCGACTGTCAATCATTTGTATCCCGCTGCTCTGCAAGAGATGAAAATGTTGGTCTTGTTGCTGAAATGTTTTTTATTGAACACACACAAGAAGGGTGTATAGGTACTGTCCCTTGTAGAAAATACCAGTATGCAATTATTTTATAATAAACAGACAGATACAAAAAGAACCAGAGTTACAGGTAAAAAAAAATAATGATACATGTCAGTTTTCTCTCTTTTTCCACCCCTCGTTTGAGAGACAGCATCCATGTTGTTGCATGTATTTTGTATCCACATGCCAGAATGCTAAATCTTGCCTCTGGCTGTCAATATTGGCCATAAATGAAGCATGGGTGTCACATGTGAATAATACTTTATTCTGAGAGACCATGAATAGCTAAATTGTATAAAGAGTGACATTTACTAATATGAAACTTGTCTTTGTCCAGATTGTCCATCGACTCAATAAGTGTGTGAGTTATTGTCAGTGTAAGCATAGTAATTTATGTGTAGGTGTGAGCTCGAAGGAAATAGAGAAATCTTTCTGTGTGTGTGAGAGAGAGAGAGAGAGAGAGAGAGAGAGAGAGAGAGAGAGAGAGAGAGAGAGAGAGAGAGAGAGAGAGAGAGAGAGAGAAAGAAAGAGAGAGAGAGAGAGAGAGAGAGAGAGAGAGAGAGAGAGAGAGAGAGAGAGAGAGAGAGAGAGAGAGAGAGAGAGAATCTGCTGATAGAGTACAGCTAATGGAAGCATTGCCAGGTAAACTTTAAGGGTAAAGTCTTTAAACACACTGGTGGGAATCATCAGGGAGGATTATCAGATGTTATTCATCCAGCCTGCTTATTTACTATTCCAGTGGCTGTTGGGAAATTACAATTTATGGGCAACGGCCACTTTATTTGCACTGAATAAATGGAGTCTACATGCAAAGCAGTGTTTAACTATCAATAATGACCTGTCATACATCCAGGCTCCTCCCCCATATCACATAGGACAATTGCTCTCCACTCTGCAATATATGAATAAAACCCAGTGACTAAGCTTAGGTGTTTGTCATCTGACACTAATGTGGCTGGATATTGCTCCCTCAGACTCATAATTCAAACAGTCATGTACGAACACCAGTATAACAAATACATACTGAAGCTGAAGAGGGATCTCTCTCACCAACCTCCTCAAAAATCATCCACCAAATCAGTAAACATAGCATATTTTGGATTGAAAAAGGTTGACATTGAGTTGTTAGAAGAGCATTTGATCACTGATTGCACTAGAGAGCAGGCTCTCTTGCTGTTATTCAGGATAACCTCAAAGGATGTAATCATGATCTGAGTTTTCCAGCTTTTGTAAAGAGGGCAAGAGAACATACATACCAATGGCACATCGCATTTGTGTGGCTGCGGCTGGGTTTTGAATGCCATCATCTGTATGTGTGTGTGTGTGACTGTGTCCGCGACTGTGTGTGTGTGTCCATGAATGTGTGTGTGTGTGTGTGTGTCCCTTCCTTCAGAGCACAGGGAGAAAACTACAACACATTCCTCATGGATCACACAGAAACAAAAGACAGAGAATGAATCCTATCACCGCACTCGGCTGACTGAAGATGAAAACGACGACAGATGAACCGCTGGTCCACTATGGTGGGTCAATAAAAGGACACCTCGCTAGCGTAATAGCCCAAGATGACAGAGAGAACGGACGACAGAGGGAACGGACAACAGAGAGAACGGTCGACAGAGAAAGAGTGTGTGTTGCGCATCACTCCCAAGGTCATCTCCTCCATGCCAGGAATGATTAAACAACGCTAAAATAAATCATTTAATTGCTTCGCACACTGCTTCGGCAAAGTTGTGTGAGCGACAATAAAACACAGTGGGGAGATAATGAAGCAGACCTTTTGTCAGAGCAGCGTGCAATTGGGACCCCCATACCTATATTAATCAAACGAAACAAATCATTTTTTTGTGACAATCGGATAGACATCAGAAAGCCTTTGTTGTGAGATACTTATATATATATATATATATATAGTGTAGGATATAGTGTATGTGGACACCCCTTCAAATTAGTGGATTTGGCTATTTCAGCCACACCTGTTGCTGACAGGTGTATAAAATCGAGCACACAGCCATGCAATCTCCATAGACAATCATTGGCAGGAGAATGGCCTTACTGAAGAGCTCAGTGACTTTCAACGTGGCACCGTCATAGAATGCCACCTTTCCAACAAGTCAGTTTGTCAAATTTCGGCCCTGCTAGAGCAGCCCCGGTCAACTGTAAGTGCTGTTATTATGAGTTAGAAACGTCTATCAGCAACGAAGACTTAGCCGTGAAGTGGTAGGCCACACAAGCTCACAGAACGGGACAGCCGAGTGATAAGAATAGTCCGTAACACTCACTACCGAGTTCCACTGGAACTGCCACTGGAAGCAACGTCAGCACAAGAACTGTTTCCATGGCCGAGCAGCCGCACAAAAGCCTAAGGTCACCATGTGCAATGACAAGCGTCTGCTGGAGTGGTGTAAAGCTCGTCACCATTGGACTCAGCAGCAGTGGAAACACATTCTCTGGGGTGATGAATCAAGCTTCACCATCAGGTTTGGAGGATGGCCTAACCTCCCAACATCAGTGCAAAGACCTCACTAATGCTCGTGGCTGAATGGAAGCAAGTCCCTGCAGCAATGTTCCAACATCTAGTGGAAAGCCTTCCCAGTAGAGTGGAGGCTGTTATAGCAACAAATGGGGGACCAACTCCATATTAATGCCCATGATTTTGGAATGAGATGTTTGATGGGCAGATGTCCACATACTTTTGGTCATGTAGTGTATCTTCTGAGCGCTGCACAAACTAATGCAGAGGCATGGTATAGTATGGAGCTATACCAACTGACTAGATGCAAAGCTCTCTGGGGACGACTATATGTTCATATTAATGAACAGTGTTTGTTATACGGTTATATTATAAAAAATATACATGCATCCATTGCTATCATGTTTGATGATACAGCTTTGTCAACAGAGCGCTTGTAAAAAGCATTAAAGTCGACTTTGAGAAACATCCTCCATGCTTAATTTGATGAAGAATCCTCACTTCGAAGAACTCATTCTTGTCTTATTCTCAAGCTTGTATCGATTTCGGTAAACAACTCTGCAGATATCCAAACATACATTTTGTCTCGCACTATTCTCCCCTAGCTTTCTCTGCGTAACCTCTTCATTTAAGTTCCCCTGTGTGAAAACGATAGAGCTCTGCCATGGGGACCAGCAGGAATGTGTCAGACAACTGCATATGGGACACAAAACAATGCAGCACTACTAAGCTGAGCTCATTTTTGGAGGATCAGCTAATGACAGACAGATGCTGTCTAATACCTAGGAGCACATACAGACACAGAGATGTGTACACACACACTGAACACATTCACACACAAACACAATTCACAACACATAGCTTTGTGCCAAACATTTTTTTCATGAAACCAGACATATCATTCAGACATGTCTGGCGTGAACTTCAACAAAAGATAAAAGTATCTTTAGAACTGCAGGGGGACATGTCTCATGATCAGTCTGGGCCAATCAGGTTGAACATTACTTGGACCAAAATTCTCTATTTTAGCACTTGCTCTATGAATGAGTTCTTGTTGGCAGCTAACCTAATGTACAGTGCCTTTGGAAAGTATTCAGATCCCTTGACATTTCCACATTTAGTTACATTACAGCCTTATTCTAAAATTGATTTTTTTTTAAATTCCCTCATCAATACCCATAATGACAAAACAAAAACAGTTTTATTTAATGTTTGCTATTTCATAAATGAACTAAAATGTCACATATACATAAGTACTCAGACCCTTTACTCAGTATTTTGTTGAAGCACCTTTGGCAGCGATGACAGTCTTGAGTCTTCTTGGGTATGACGCTACAAGCTTGGCACACATTGCTCATGGCTTGGTTTCATTTTCAACCTCTCCCTGTCTGAGTCTGTAATACCAACGTGATTCAAGCAGACCACCATAGTCCCTGTGCTCTAGAACACTAAGGTAACCTGCCTAAATGACTACCGACCCATAGCACTCACATCTGTAGCCATGAAATGCTTTGAAAGGCTGGTCATGGCTCACATCAACACCATTATCCCAGAAACCCTAGACCCACTGCAATTTCCCCCATGCACCAACAGATCCACAGATGATGCAATCTCTATTGCACTCCACACTGCCCTTTCCCACCTGGACAAAAGGAACACCTATGTGAGAATGCTATTCATTGACTACAGCTCAGCGTTCAACACTATAGTGCCCTCAAAGCGCATCACTAAGCGAAGGACCCTGGGACTAAACACCTTAACACCTCCCTCTGCAACTTGATCCTAGACTTCCTGACTGGCCGCCCCCCAGATGGTAAGGGTAGGTAACAACACATCCGCAGAGGGTAGTGCGCACAGCTCAGTACATCACTGGGGCCAAGCTTCCTGCCATCCAGGAGCTCTATACCAGGTGGTGTCAGAGGAAGGCCCTAAAAATTGTCAAAGACTCCAGCCACCCTAGTCATAGACTTCTCTCTGCTACTGCACGGCAGTGGTACTGGAGCATCAAGTCTGGGTCCAAGAGGCTTCTAAGCAGCTTCTACCCCCAAGCCATAAGACTACTGAACAGCTAATCAAATGGCTCCCCAGACTATTTGCACCCCCCCATGCTGCTGCTACTACTCTCTGTTATTATCTATGCATAGCCACTTTAATAACCCTACATGCATGTACATATTTAAATCAATAACCTTGACACCGGTGCCCCCGCACCTTGACACATTGAGTCTGTACAAATAGCCCCTATATAGCCCCATTATTGTTATTTACTGCTGCTCTTTAATTATTTGTTATTCTTATCTCTCACGTTTTTTGGGGGGGGGGGGGGTATTTTCTTAAAACTGCATTGTTGGTTAAGGGCTTGTAAGTAAGTAGGTGAAACTTCGCCCAAGTCTGAGGTGCTCTGGAGCAGGTTTTCATCAAAGATCTCTCTGTACTTTGCTCTGTTTATCTTTTGCTCGATCCTGACCAGTCTCCCAGCCCCTGCCACTGAAAAACATCCCCACAGCATGCAGATGCTGCCACCACCATGCTTCACTGTAGGGATGGTGCCAGGTTTCTTCCAGACATCTCACTTGGCTTTAAGGCCAAAGAAGCTTGTTTCTCATTGTCTGAGTGTCCTTTAGGTGCCTTTTGGTAAACTCCAAGCGGGCTGTCATGAGTCTTTTACTGAGGAGTGGCTTCCATCTGGCCACTCTACCATAAAGGCCTGATTGGTGGAGTGCTGCAGAGAGGGTTGTCCTTCTGGAAGGTTCTCCCATCTCCACAGAGGAACTCTGGAGCTCTGACAAAGTGAACGTCGGGTTCTTGGTCACCTCCCTGAACAAAGGCCCTTCTCCCCCGACTGCTCAGTTTGGCCAGGTGGACAGCTCTAGGAAGAGTCTTGCTGGTTCCAAACTTATTTCATTTAAGAATTATGGAGGCCACTGTGTTCTTGAGGACCTTCAATGCTGCAGACATTTTTTGGTACCCTTCCTCAGATCTGTGCCCCGACACAATCCTGTATCGGAGCTCTACGGACAATTCCTTCGACCTCATGGCTTGGTTTCTGCTCTGACATGCACTGTCAATTGTTGGACCTTATATAGACAGGTGTGTGCCTTTCCAAATCATGTCCATTCAACTGAATTTACCAAGTTGTAGAGCTCAATTTCGAATCTCATAGGAAAGGGTCTGAATACTTGTAAATAATTATGTACGTTTTTTTAATACGTTTTTTATATATTTTTTATACATTTGCAAAACACAGTGCCACAAATGTCTCAAGCAGTTGGCTTGCTGACAACAGGATTGTCCACCAGACTTGTTGCCAGATAATGTAATGATAATTTCTCTACCATAAGCCAGCTCCAACATCGTTTTAGAGAATTTACGAGAATTAACGTCCAACTGCAGACCACATGTATCCACGCCAGCCCAGGACTCCACATCCAGCTTCTTCACCTGCAGGATCATCTGAGAGGATCATCTGAAACCGTCTCAGGGAAGCTCATCTGCATGCTCGTTGTCCTCACAAGGGTCTTGACCTGACGGCTGTTCGGCGTCGTAACCAACTTCAGTGGGCAAATGCTTACGTCTGATGGCCAATGGCATGCTGGAGAAGTGTGCTCTTCACGGATGATTTCCGGTTTCATCTGTACTGGGCAGATGTCAGACAGCATGTATAGCGTTGTATGGGCGAGTGGTCTGCTGATGTCAACGTTGTGAACAGAGTGCCCCATGGTGGCGGTGAACACAAATGAACACATTTGCATTTTATCAATGGCAATTTGAATGCCCAGAGATACCGTGACGAGATCCTGAGGCCCATTGTCGTGCCATTCATCCTTTGCCATCACCCTGTGTTTCAGCATGATAATGCCCCGTGTTCCAAGGATCTGCCCTGGAATCGGAAAATGTCCCAGTTCTTCCATAGCCTGCATACTCACCAGACATTTCACCCATTGAGCTTGTTTGGGATGCTATGGATCGACATTTACGGCCGCACGTTCCAGTTCCCGTCAATATCCAGCAACTTCGCACAGCCATTGAAGAGGAGTGGGACCACAATAAGCAGCCTGATCAACTCTATGCGAAGGAGATATGCCGTGCTACTTGAAACAAATGGTGGTCACACCAGATAGTGACTGGTTTTCTGATCCACTCCCCTACCTTTTTTAAAGGTATCTGTGACCAACAGACGCATATATCTGTATTCCTAACCATGTGAAATCCATAGATTAGCGCCTGATGGATTCATTTCAACTGACTGATTTCCTTATATGAACTGTAACTAAGTAAAATCTTAGAAATTCTTGCATGTTGCGTTTATATTTTTGTTCAGTGTAGTTGTATGTCCATGCTTATGATGCTACATACACTTACCCCTATGATGACATTAGGAGCAGAGTTAACCCTGATATCCTGGTCTTTCTCTCCTGCGTCATATGAAACTCATATCATATGAGACTTCCTCCATAGGCGGAGATGTGTAAACAAACACAAGGCAACATTTTAAGTAACCTGTCACATTGTACATTACAGTATGCTAATTTGCGCTGCATCGAAGAAAATGGGTTACCACCATCAAAGGAACTTTAACAATGTAATAGCATGTAAAGACAAGGACTGACATTAGGCATGCAGTACATGTATAGTGAGGGTTATAGGAGTTATTGTATTATATATAAAGTTGAAAATGATCAAGAGTCCCCTTTAAATCCCAGTGGAGTATGAAATGACCCAACACCACCAACAAATCTCCACACCTCTTCGGTGACAATACGAGCGGTGTGTAATGAGCGTTAAGGGACAGGTTTTATAGTGGCACACTTCCATGCCTGGGAGTAATACTGAAGAGGCTGTACTCGCCAGATGCATTACAAACAGTTTTAAAACAAAGATCTTTAAAGATGGACACAGTTTTACAGGCACTGGGCTCCTGAAGATTAGGATGTCTATTTGCCACAACTAGGAGTGTGTGATTGTTCGAATGATGACTGCATTCCCAAAATGTCTGTCTGGTACAGTTGAACACATTCTCAGATCTAGGACAGCCTATCCTCCCCCGCCTCCTTTGGATTTGTCTATCTGTCTTTGTTCTCTCTCTATGTTTCCTATGTTCTCCTCTGGCTGCTCCAGCTCCCCAAACAAAGCAGACATGTGTGTTGTGTTTTTCCTGCTAGAAAGGGGCCCTCTCATCTTGGTGCTATTGAGCCGCTCTATCTCCTGGCCCCCTGCTGAGGCTATAACAGGGAGCTCTGGGGGTGCTGATGTGTTCAATGAAAAGGCCCTGTTGTTTTCCGACCATGGAGAACCTTTGGCTAAGACCTGGAGGGCAAATCACTAGTCTGCCTAGTCTGTAACAGTTTGTCCAAGTCAGATCATGTGACCTGCTTAGTCTGTAACAGTTTGTCCAGGTCAGATCATGTGACCTACCTAGTCTGTAACAGTTTGTCCAGGTCAGAGCATGTGACCTACCTAGGCTTTAGCTCTGTCCATAACAGTTTGTCCAGGTCAGATCATGTGACCTACCTAGTCTGTAACAGTTTGTCCAGGTCAGAGCATGTGACCTACCTAGGCGTTTAGCTCTGTCCATAACAGTTTGTCCAGGTCAGATCATGTGACCTACCTAGGCTTTAGCTCTGTCCATAACAGTTTGTCCAGGTCAGATCATGTGACCTACCTAGGCTTTAGCTCTGTCCATAACAGTTTGTCCAGGTCAGATCATGTGACCTACCTAGTCTGTAACAGTTTGTCCAGGTCAGAGCATGTGACCTACCTAGGCTTTAGTTCTGTCCATAACAGTTTGTCCAGGTCAGATCATGTGACCTGCCTAGTCTGTAACAGTTTGTCCAGGTCCGAGCATGTGACCTACCTAGACTGTAGCTCTGTCCATAACAGTTTGTCCAGGTCAGATCATGTGGTCAGGGAAAAGTCAGGGCCTTACCAGCACCATCATCCCCTGGTTAGGAGACCAGCAACAGCAGTGAGCCACATGCACCAGAGCCAGAGCTCTTTTAATGTGTGTTTTGGCATCATGTGTTTTGGCATCATTGATGTCTATGCATTTATTATTGTGATATGACTCATGCACAGCTGTGCAGACAACCAACATAGATTAATAAAAATGTTCCCGTTGTAACCAACCATGGTTCACTGGCAAAATGAATGCAGAGAAGCGTTGAAATACAGTATTGTTTGTTTGTACACGGGAAGCGAGATAAACAAGGGCTAAAGTGAGTCATGTACAGACTGCAGGTCCTAATATAATGTCATGACAACCTCTTAACTCACAGAAATCCAGTTCACACTGAGAACACCTCAACCTTTGTGGAACAAAGGGGCTGGTCTATGAAGGTGAAGTGCATTGTTGGTGGGAGGAGCAGGGAAAATCTAACCTTTTGTTAAGGAGCAACAACAAGCGTCAGACACACCACTAATGAGACAGATCTAATCCTCTTGTTAGTGGCATCAAATGCACTCCTATCAGGACACTCACATCAATAAACCATCTACGTCGCAGTAGGATCTCTTTGTCCAGGATCAAATTGTATATCTCACAATCCTACTGGAGCACCACATTCTGAACAATCATATAAACGTGTGTTTTTCTACATGAGGACACATTGAGTTATAGAACAAATAAAGAGAGGCCTGTGAAGAGAGGACTCTGGAGTTAGGATCCACTTTTATAGGTCACAGGGGAGGCCGTGTTAGGACAGAGACAGAAAGCCAGAGTGGCTAGCCATCCCACAACAAATATGCCCAGAGAGACAGAGAGATAGAGAGTGGTAGAGAGGACAAGCAGGGGGTGATCAGCGCCCACATTTCAGAAAATAAACAACAGACCTTCGATCCATCTACTGGGTTCTTAAAACAAGTCTCACCATGACACCGGGATCCTCAAATCTGCTCCCCTATTACGAGCCCTGGGCCCTAGCTCTGTTGACTTTAATATCCAGGAAGCATCAATGTGTGTTTTCCCACCGGCCACTCACAGGACAGCTACAAAGAGGGGGCTCTGCTCAGAGCCTCTGACTGCCTACAAAATGGGGTCCTGTTTAGTTTGTGCATAGTGGGTGATGGTGGGGGTCCAAAACTAGGGTTTGGAAACACTCACATCTGGGAAACACTTTTACTGGCCCGAATGAGACGGTCCAAAGTGAACACATCTGGGACAAAGGCTAATGCTGCCTCAAAAGCTGCAATAATTTCCCTGCTTGTTTGTCCATCTGTAACCATGTGTTTGTGTTGGTGTGCTTTATGGAGACATTTCCACCATGTTTTGGGGAAGTATTTGGGTTAAATCATAAGAACTAAGAAATTTACTAAAACGTTTGGAGTATCATTCAAATATTTGGCAAGTACTGTATAAGAAAACACACAGCATCTGACAATTACATTTTAGTCATTTAGCAGACCCTCTTATCCAGAGCGACAGTAGTGAGTGAATAGATTTCTGTCCTGTGAATAAAACCCACAACCCTGGCGTGGCAAGCGCCATGCTCTACCAACTGAGCCACACAGGACTAAGTTGTTTCTAAGCAACCAATATCTTTTTAATAGAGCTCTATCAAAGCTAAAAAAAATGCAACATTTGTATCAACAAAACATGATCTACTCCAGTATCCGCTGAATGAGGAGGAAACTTTGGAGGCTTCCTTGTTGCACTTCATTATACATTTACATAAGTGGCATAGCCTGGGAATAAGGCTGTGTGTGCCCTGCAGCCTCTCCCCCTGCAGTGTGGAGGGAATAGAGGCCCGATCACAGTGTTAACTACCGCATGCGGTCTGGAGCTGCAGTCTGGGACAGGCTTGGAGTGGCTAAATATCCTCTTCTCTACTTTCAAGTGGGACAGAGGAGCACAGTGTCTATTCAGAGCTCCGATAGCATCCTATAAGTGGCACTCTCTCAGTCTCTAGTCTATAGGTCTCCAGAAAGAACAACCTCGTACAACCAAGGAAGCCAAACACACATAGTAAATAAATACATTACTATGGGTAAAACTATCACTAGCACCCACACATGCATATTCTCCTGTGTGCTGGTTCTCTCTGCACAGGCTGCTCTGTCGGCCTTGTCAATCTGAAGACGAGTGGTAATGGCTCCGTTCCTCACTGGGAGAAAGTGCTGAAGTGTGTACTCAGGCAAGCGCTGTCGAGATGGGTTCATTTATCATCATAATAGTCTATTACCCGTGATAGGACACAACTCAGTGAAGAGGCAGCTGCAGTAATTGGTGCTATTCCTTTCACTTTGCTCGGCTGGGGAAGGCAAGGAGGCAGCCCTCGGCACCGGGGCAATAGTCAATCAACACGTGGAGATTTCTGAAGAGAAAAGTTCATCTGCGATTTTTATGCAGGTTTATAGGTTTTACTGTCTCCTGTAAATCTGTCACCATCAGAGGTGGACATGGTCAGGAAGTACTTACAACATTTGGCAACAATTAAGATGCTACTTTTTTGCTGATTGTCGAACAAGTGAATATGTACAGTTTCTTCAGAAAAGTATTCATACATGTAGCCCTTGATTTATTCCACATTTTGTTGTGTTACAGCCTGAATTCAAAATGGATTACATAGATTTTTTCTCTCACCCATCTACACAGTATACCCCATAATGACAAAGTATACATACAAAAAAATCGCATTTACATAAGTATTCAAAATCCTGGTGTCATGGCCGTCGTTCAAGGAAGACCAAAGCGCAGAGTGGTGAGCGTACATTTTCTTTTATTTGTTAAAATGTCGCCAACAAAACAAGAAATAACAAAAACGACCGTGAAGCTTACAAGGGCTACAGTACTCCTAACAAAGATAACTTCCCACAAAGACAAAAGGGAAAACGGCTGCCTAAGTATAATTACCAATCAGAGACAACGATAGACAGCTGTCCCTGATTGTGAACCATACCCGGCCAAAACATAGAAATACAAAAACATAGAAAACAGAACATGGAATGCCCACCCAAATCACACCTGACCAAAGCAAATAGAGACATAAAAAGGCTCTCTAAGGTCAGGGTATGACAGTCCCCCCCCCCCCCCCCAGCTCTGGTGCGGGACGCAGACCCTGCTCCACCTCTGGCTCACCCCACTTTGGTGGCGCCTCTGGTGTGAAGACCCTCGTCGCCGACCCTGGACTGGGGACCCTCTCCGCGGGCCCTGGACTGGGGACCCTCGTTGCGGGCCCCGGACTGGGAACCCTCGTTGCGGGCCCCGGACTGGGAACCCTCGTTGCGGGCCCCGGACTGGGAACCCTCGCTGCTTGCTCCGTACTGGGGACCCTCGCAGCGGGCCCCGGACTGAGGACCCTCGTTTCGGGCCCCGGACTGGGGACCGTCGCTGAAGGCCCCGGACTGGAGTCCGTCGCTGGAGGCTCCGGACTGGAGGCCGTCGCTGGAGACTCCGGACTGGAGGCCATCGCTGGGCCCTGGAGGCGCACTGGAGGTCTCGAGCGTAGAGCCTGCACAACCCGTCCTAGCTGGATGGTTATCTTCGCTGGGGACCCTCAGACTGGGAACACTCGTTGCGGGCCCCGGACTGGGGACCCTCGTTGCGGGCCCTGGACTGGGGACCATTGCTGGAGGAAAAGGATAAAGGCTGCCTAAGTGTGATTCCCAATCAGAGACAACGATAGACAGCTGTCCCTGATTGAGAACCATACCCAGCCAAAACATAGAAATACAAAAACATAGAAAACAGAACATAGAATGCCCACCCAAATCACACAAATAGAGACATAAAAAGGCTCTCTAAGGTCAGGGCATGACACCTGGGTCAATACATGTTAGAATCCATTTTGGCAGTGATTACAGCTGTGAGTCTTTCTGGGTAAGTCTTTAAGAGTTTTGCACACCTGAATTGTAGAATTGTATAATATTTGTACATTATTTATTGTCAAGGTGGTTGTTGATCATTGCTAGACAGCCATGTTCAAGTTTTGCCATAGATTTGTAAGCCGATTTAAGTCAAAACTGTAACTAGGCCACTCAGTAACATTCAATGGCGTCTTGGTAAGCAACTCCAGTGTACATTTGACCTTGTGTTTTAGGTTATTGTCCTGCTGAAAGGTGAATTTGTCTCCCAGTGTCTGGTGGAAAGCAGACTGAACCAGGATTCTCTAGGATTTTGCCTGTGCTTAGCTCTGTTCCATTTCTTTTATCCTAAAAAACTCCCTAGTCTTGGCCAATGTCAAACCCATAACATGATGCAGCCACCTCCGTGCTTGATCATATTAAAGAGTGGTACTCAGTGATGTGTTGTGTTGGATTGGCCCCAAACATAACGCTTTGTATTCAGAACACAAAGTTAATTACTTTGCCAAATTTTTGCAGGTTACTTTAGTGCCTTATTGCAAACAGGATGCATGTTTTGGAATATTTTTTTTATTCTGTACAGGCTTCCTTCCTTCTTCCTTCTTATTTAGGCTTGCCATAACAAAGAGATTGAATACTTATTGACAAGACATTTCAGCTTTTAATTTTAAATTAATTTACACAAATTTCGAAAGAAAAAAAAATCCACTTTGACATTATGGGGTATTGTGTGACTTTCTGAAGGCACTGTAGCTGTAATTTTCTTTTGAGGACTAGATTGTAATCATTTCATTCTAATCATTGTGTGGTGGTACTCTGGTCGGTGTTACCTCAATCTCAAGAACTCTAACTCAACAGTGATACAAACTCTATTGGGAGAGGGAAGGACATAGTAAACCGCAAAAAGCCTCCCCCACATATATAAACCAAACATAAAGCCCAAAACTGTCAGTCATCCTTTGCCATGTTATACAGAATGAGACTCATGAGCAGTCATAGACGTTGGTAGGAACTGGAACGAAATTCAACAATTTCTCTTTTTCATTAGAAATGAGTCACTTTTAATGCATGTCACAATAGTGATAATTCATGGGATGAAACATGGCACCACGGATGTACAGGAGTAATTGTGTTGGGCTTTGAGCGCCACGCTAGCATGAGATAATTCTCTGCTTCAGTGTCTGATCCTTTTACTGAAATCCTGCTCGACTGCCACACGTACACACACACACACACACACACACGTTAGTTCGCTACTGTGGACCCCTATATGAAGCTTATAATGACGTGCCTTTTGACATTAGGGAGAGCAGAGTAGACCCTGATGCCCGAAGACTTTTGTTAGAGAAAAATACATTCTTACAGAGTTCATGGATCGAAGCATTGTTTTCCCCCAGAATGCACTGCGGGGGAATAGAATGTGTTAGAGACAATAGGATGCGAAGACATGCAAAGCCTATGAGGAGAAAAGATAAGAAACTAATATACAAACAATATACAAAACTCCATAAATAAATAGTACAACTTCAGAGTACAAAAGTACATAATCTGTCAAAAGACACAATGAATGCAACAGAAGACCACAACAGCTGTGTTAAACTTCAGTACAGCAGGGCACCGATCATCCTTGTATAATGACAATGTAAGACCGCACAATACAGTTGTGTGTGCGCGTTTGAGTGTATGTGAGAGAGAAAGAGGGCTGTTGTGTGCGGACCTTGCTGCTCAGGTACCCTCCAGGCGTGTTTCAGTAGTAGACAGCAGGAAGGTGACTCCTGGCCTCCTGGTTATTATTGCTGAGTATCTGGGGCCAGTCTCTGTCTCTGCTTGGGGTGGGCCACACCCCAAGCAGAGACACTCCCCATCCACCTCTGTCAGGGACCAGCCAGCCATGGATGTCTCCTGAACAGAATCACACCAGATAGGATTGAAATAGTCATCAATGCACACAGAGAGCTTGTGACTGGTTATGACAATGTTATGTCCTTGTTATGACAGTGTTATGTAGCCCTTACTCTATTTATTTAACCTTTATTTAACCAGGAAAAGCCCATTAAAACACAGAGTCTCTTTTGCACAGGAGAGCTGGCCAAGAAGGCAGCAGCATATAATGGAGGATGACGTGTAGCATAGTATCCCTCATAAGGTTTCAGAATTGTCCCTTCAAATATTGAAACATTCTGCTTCTAGTTTTACAATGCAGTAAGACTGCATTGTCTACAGATTGTCATTGTTTTAAGAACAGTTGATGGCAATCTCAAAACACAAATTTTTTCCCCTCCAATGAACACGGAGATGACTCTTCCCGGGTCGAGATAAATATAGAAAAATAAATTCCACAGACAGATTTTGGTTGAGATATTTTTCTGTGATTTATATTCTATGTGCGAGGCAGAGGGAAATACATCACAGTTTGACACCCCTCGTGTTCCCTCTTCCTTAAATCACCATGAAAACTCCTGTCTGGCAGCCTGCGATTTATACAAGACATTTCCCCTTGCCAGCCTATGATCATGTTATTTTTTTCTCCATGTTTTTTCTCTTCCCTCTCATTTTTTTATATATCTGCCAAGTGAATATCCTAAATCGTAGAATAAAGTACATTTGCTGCCTTGTTGCCTTGTTTTCTAGATTAACCTTGTAAATATTTTAGAAAGTGGATTATGTGATCCTGACGATTACAGGTGATCCTGACGATTACAGGTTCATTAGGATGGAGAGGTACAGGTTCACTAGGATGGAGAGGTACAAATTCATTAGGATAAAGAGGTGCAGGTTCATTAGGATAAAGATGTAGAGGTTCACTAGGATGGAGAGGTACAGATTCACTAGGATAGAGAGGTACAGATTCATTAGGATGGAGAGGCACAGGTGTATTAGGATTAATAGGTACAGGTTCATTAGGACAAAGAGGTACAGGTTCATTAGAGGACAAAGAGGTGCAGGTTCATTAGGACAAAGAGGTACAGGTTCATTAGGAAAAAGAGGTACAGGTTCATTAGAGGACAAAGAGGTGCAGGTTCATTAGGACAAAGAGGTACAGGTTCATTAGGAAAAAGAGGTACATGTTCATTAGAGGACAAAGAGGTGCAGGTTCATTAGGATGGAGAGGTACAGATTCAGTAGGATTAATAGGTACAGGTTCATTAGGATGGAGAGGTACAGGTTCAGTAGGATTAATAGGTACAGATTCATTAGGATAAAGAGGTACAGGTTCATTAGAGGACAAAGAGGTACAGGTTCATTAGAGGACAAAGAGGTGCAGGTTCATTAGGATGGAGAGGTACAAATTCATTAGGATTAATAGGTACAGGTTCATTAGGATAAAGAGGTACAGGTTCATTAGAGGACAAAGAGGTGCAGGTTCATTAGGATGGAGAGGTACAGGTTCAGTAGGATTAACAGGTACAGGTTAATTAGGATGAAGAGGTACAGGTTCATTAGGATGGAGAGGTACATATTCATTAGGATGGAGAGGTACATATTCATTAGGATGGAGAGGTACAGATTCATTAGGATGGAGAGGTACATATTCATTTGGACAAAGAGGTACAGATTCATTAGGATGGAGAGGTACATATTCATTCGGATGGAGAGGCACATATTCATTAGGATGGAGAGGTACATATTCATTAGGATGGAGAGGTACATATTCATTTGGACAAAGAGGTACAGATTCATTAGGATGGAGAGGTACATATTCATTAGGATGGAGAGGTGCATATTCATTAGGATGGAGATGTACATATTCATTAGGATGGAGAGGTACAGGTTCATTAGGATGGAGGTACAGATTCATTAGGATGGAGAGGTACATATTCATTTGGATGGAGAGGTACAGGCTCATTAGGATAAAGAGGTACAGGTTCATTAGGATGGAGAGGTACAGATTCATTAGGATGGAGAGGTACAGATTCATTAGGATAAAAAAGTACAGGTTCAATAGGATAAATAGGTACAGGTTCATTAGGATGGAGAGGTACAGGTTCACTAGGATAAATAGGTACAAATTCATTAGGATAAAGAGGTACAGGTTCATTAGGATGGAGAGGTACAGGTTCACTAGGATAAATAGGTACAAATTCATTAGGATAAAGAGGTACAGGTTCATTAGGATAAAGAGGTACAGGTTCATTAGGATAAAAAGGTACAGGTTCATTAAAATAAAGAGGTACAGGTTCATTAAGATAAAGAGGTACAGGTTCATTAAGATAAAGAGGTACAGGTTCATTAAGATACAGAGGTACAGGTTCATTAAGATAAAGAGGTACAGGTTCATTAAGATAAAGAGGTACAGGTGCATTAAGATAAAGAGGTACAGGTGCATTAAGATAAAGAGGTACAGGTTCATTAGGATAAAGAGGTACAGGTTCATTAAGATAAAGATGTACAGGTGCATTAAGATAAAGAGGTACAGGTTCATTAGGATAAAGAGGTACAGGTTCATTAGGATAAAGAGGTACAGGTTCTTTAGGATAAAGAGGTACAGGTTCATTAAGATAAAGAGGTACAGGTTCATTAGGATAAAGAGGTACAGGTTCTTTAGGATAAAGAGGTACAGGTTCATTAGGATAAAGAGGTACAGGTTCTTTAGGATAAAGAGGTACAGGTTCTTTAGGATAAAGAGGTACAGGTTCATTAAGATAAAGAGGTACAGGTTCATTGGGATAAAGAGGTACATGTTCATTGAGGGCCCTGGCTGATTCCTTTGTGTCATTACAGGTTGAAGATGGTCTTCTCCACAAACAGATTAAATTTACACCCTTATACACACCTCCCCCACCCCACATCTACACACAGTGATTAAAGCAAATGGTGGATTGAAGGGAGAACTCAAGGTCAGGTTAATTGCAGAGACAGATGCCTAGCTGTCTGTCACATGCAGTATTACACAGTAAATCAGGCCCTGTAATCCAGTGACAGGCCTGTCTTTACTGCCCTCCCCCATTTTTGTACAATTTAGTCATTTAGCAGACACTCTTGTCCAGAGAGACTTACAGGAGCAACTAGGGTTAAATGCCTTGCTCAAGGGCACATCAACATATTTTGTTCACCTTGTCGGTTTGGGATTCAAACTGGAGACATTTCGATTACTGTCCCAACACTCTAACTTCTAGGCTACATGCCGCTCCCTTGCTTGTCTATACCCAACCACCCCCCAGCATCCCCTGTTTATCCAAATCTCCCTCTGCAGATCATCAACCTCTGACCCTCGCCCAACTAATCCTGTAAACGTGTCAGAGTGTGTTGTGCAGTATAAATCAATCTGTATTTATGGATGTGTGTGTGTGTGTGTGTGTGGGGCTATGCCTTGTTCCTCCGACTGCACTCCACCTTGTCATCAGCCCAGCCCTGAGCACCCTGATTTAATAAGGCCGGCTAGGAGAGACTTAACTTGGCAGGCCGCGCAACACCAGGCAGGAGGCACTAATGAGTTGTGTTAGTGGGGGGAAATGAGAGAGTGAGGCTTGGCGTTGTCTTTTACATTACTGTAGGTCCAGTGGGAGTCGGAGCAGTTGCTAGCTATGCCGGAACAGTAGTACTTCTCGCAGCCACGGAGACACTCACCCAGGAGATGGTGGAAACCCAGCTTGCAGTGGTCACAGTTTTCCCCCGCCACGTTTTCCTGGAAGATGTGTACACACACACACACACACACACACACACACACACACACACACACACACACACACACACACACACACACACACACACACACACACACACACACACACACACACACACACACACACACACACACACACACACAGCATCTGGATGAGGAGGATGTGCTATACAGGCGCTCACACACTGTGACAGCCCACACACCCCTGGGACAGACGTTCCCTCTCTCCCAATATCACATAGTAGAGAAATAAAAGCAATTAAAATAATAACTAATGTGAAAACATTGAACTGATGCCGTTAACATTTTATAAAGTATGACTAACACACGTTGAGAGAAACTCTTCTAACACACATAATCTGTAACAACTGGTGGTGATGGTTGTTTTCTGGTTGAATCTTAGATTATTAATCATTGCATGCACTGACAGATAAACACTTGGCAAAATCAACACTTTTAAATGCCATCATCCCTGAGCTTCTGTCAACAAATCGCAACGGACATTCATTTTGCATGCCAACACAGCCAAAGCCAGGTTTCTGTAGCTTTGAGTGGCTAGATACTTTATCTCACCTGGGGAAAAGAAAGAGGACATGAAAGCATTACCCATTACAGGACCAATTCAAATCCCCTATGGATTGCATTTTTTCTTCCCATGTTTGTGTATTGTAAATAGTGTCTTCATGTGTCATAGTCAGTCTTTTATTGCAGTGGTTCCCAAACTGTGGGGCCGCGAGTGTCACGCCCTGACCTTAGATATCTCTGTTTTCTATATATTTTGGTTAGGTCAGGGTGTGACTAGGGTGGGTACTCTAGTTTTTTTTGTATGTCTAGGGTTTTTGTAGGTCTATGGGTTTTTGTATATCTATGTTGGCCTGATATGGTTCCCTATCAGAGACAGCTGTTTATCGTTGTCTCTGATTGGGGATCATATTTAGGCAGCCCTTTTTCTCACTTTCTGGTGTGGGATCTTGTCTACAGTTAGGTGCCTGTGTGCACACTAGTTGCTTCACGTTTCGTTTGGTTGTTTGTGGTTTTTGTTTCACCGAGTTTCGATCTATTAAATAAATATGTGGAACTCTATTCACGCTGCATCTTGGTCTCACTCATACAACGAATGTGACAGAAGATCCCACCACCAAAGGACCAAGCAGCGTGGTCAGGAGGAATGGACCTGGGAGGAGATCCTGGATGGAGCAGGACCCTGGAAGCAGGCTGGGGAGTATCGCCGTCCAAAGGAGGAAATAGAGGCAGCAAAAAAGTGGAAAGGCTTAGTTACGAGGAGTTATACCAACGAGGTAGGCCACAGAACCCCCCCCCCCAAACAATTGGCACATGGAGCAGTCGGCGGAGCCGAGGAGTAAACCAGAGCCAGTCTGGGAGAAGAAGGAGGATTAGGAGGAGAGAGAAATGGGGGAGTTGTTGAGTTGGTGGTGGACGCACGGATTTGGAATAAAGGAACGTGTTGTCAGTTTGGTGCCACCTGAGTCAGCTCTCCGTACTCGTCCTGAAACGTGTGTTAAAGTTCCGGAACAATTGATGCCGGCTATACACACCAGGTCTCCAGTGTACCTTCAAAACCCAGTGCGTCCTGTGCCAGCTCCTTGCACTCTCCCTCAAGTGCGTGTCCCCAGTCAGGTCCGTCCTGTTCCTCTTCCCCGCACTCGCCCTGAGGTGCGTGTCATCAGCCCGGTGCCACCTGTACCAGTCTCACGCACCAGGCCTCCAGTGCGCCTCCACAGTCCAGTACGTCCTGTTCCTGCTCTTCGCAGCCCGGTACCGGTCCCACTCATTAGGCATCCAGTGCGCCTCAACAGTCCAGTAAGTCCTGTGCCTCCTCTCCTCACTCGCCCTGAGGTGCGTGTCATCAGCCCGGTGCCACCTGTACCGGTCCCATGCACCAGGCCTCCAGTGCACCTCCATAGTCCAGTACGTCCTGTGCCTCCTCTCCTCACTCGCCCTGAGGTGCGTGTCATCAGCCCGGTGCCACCTGTACCGGTCCCATGCACCAGGCCTCCAGTGCACCTCCATAGTCCAGTACGTCCTGTGCCTCCTCTCCTCACTCGCCCTGAGGTGCGTGTCATCAGCCCGGTGCCACCTGTACCGGTCCCACGCACCAGGCCTCCAGTGCACCTCCATAGTCCAGTACGTCCTGTGCCTTCTCTCCTCACTCGCCCTGAGGTGCGTGTCATCAGCCCGGTGCCACCTGTACCGGTCCCACGCACCAGGCCTCCAGTGCACCTCCATAGTCCAGTACGTCCTGTGTCTCCTCTCCTCACTCGCCCTGAGGTGCGTGTCACCAGCCCGGTACCACCAGTGCCGGCACCACGCATCAGGCCTACAGTGCACCTCCTCAGTCCAGAGCTTCCGGCGACAGTTTCCAGTCCAGATCTTAAAGAACTTCACTGAACATTAT
This sequence comes from Oncorhynchus gorbuscha, assembly GCF_021184085.1. Classification (NCBI taxonomy): domain Eukaryota; kingdom Metazoa; phylum Chordata; class Actinopteri; order Salmoniformes; family Salmonidae; genus Oncorhynchus; species Oncorhynchus gorbuscha. Next base: position 21,739,414 of record NC_060184.1, on the reverse strand, counting down.
GCAAACTGGAAACCACATATATCCTGAGGCCGCATTGGGGACCCCAGACTGGAGACTGTCACTGGAGACCATCGCTGGAAACCAGGAGCGCTGAGCCGGCACAACCCGTCCTGGCTGGATGCCCACTCTAGCGCGGCAAATGCGGGGAACTTGAATAGAGCGCACCGAGCTATGAATGAGCACTGGAGACACCAACCGCCAATCTCCCAACCGCCAATCTCCCAGTGACCCCCCGCTACCTCTTGTGCTTACCTCGTTGGTAATACTCCTCATAACGTCGCCGTTTCGCTTTCGCTGCCTCAATTTCCTCCCTCGGACGGCGATACTCCCCAGCCTGTTCCAGGGTCCTTTACCATCCAGAATCTCCTCCCAAGTCCACTCCTCCTGTACACCCTGCCTGGTCCTTTTTTGGTGGAATCTTCTGTCATGTTCGTCGTAATGATGAGACCAAGGCACAGCATGAATAGAGTTCCACATTTTTTTAAATAAATCAAAACTCACTGAAACAACAAACAACCAAAGGAAACGTGAAGCTATTGGTGTGCACACAGGCACCTAACTGTAAACAAGACCCCACACCAGAAAGTGGGAAAAAGGGCTGCCTAAATATGATCCCCAATCAGAGACAAAGATAAACATTGGGAACCATATCAGGCCAACTTAGACATACAAAACCCCTAGACATACGAACCCCTAGACATATAAAAAACCCTAGACATACAAACAACCCTAGACATACAAAAAACCCTAGACATACAAAAACCTAGAGTACCCACCCTAGTCACACCCTGACCTAAACAAAATATATAGAAAATAGAGATACAGTATCTAAGGTCAGGGCGTGACATTCCATGTAAGGTAACCCACTGTGTCTAACCACCTCTGCTCTAAATCTTTCTTCAAATTCAACAAATGGTTCTTTCGGTTTTTGAACACATTTGGTTATCTCTCCCCAGTTGGTGGTTGCATTGGTCAGACCCTTGTATGGCTCTCCATCCATCGGCCATGTCTTTCTCTTCACCACCCACAGCTCTATAAACATTTTCTTCAAGTACACCTTGTTCACTGATGTTCAAAACAAGTACAATAACTGTAACCCATCAAGGACGTAAATTGTAAAGTTTCTTATAACACTTCAAATGGTCCATTTTCATACCCCCTTCTCTGGGATGTTTCAAAGTTTTTGACCATTCATCCACCTGTTTTGGAGATGCTGATTTATGTGTGATTACTGTCACCGGAGGTTTGTCTTTACCACCTTTTACAGCCTGTGTTCTGATTGGCCTAAGACATCGTTCATCACAGCGGTCAGTATCTATTGACTCAAAGCCAGCCAGTGCTATCCAGATGCTTGAAACCCAATCGTCCTTGCACAACTCAACCTGAGGGTAAGGGTCCTCCACATGTTGGAGTAAAGTTTGGTTTTACGACCCTTGCCTGTAATTGTTGAATCTCTTCTTTCAACGTTTTGATTTGTACACCAAGAGCTTTCAAACTTTCTTTATCTCTCTGCAATGTCCTGTCATGATTCTCCAGAAGGAATTTCTCATTCAGTTTTCTTACTTCGGCTAATATAGTTAAAGACCATTGTGTCTTTGTCAAGGAATTAGACATTACTGTATTTTTTCATTTTTTGTCTTTATTATCTCTTGCATAAACTTCTCTACTTTGAAATGGTTCATCATAACAGTAGACGGTGAATTTAAAATATTTTTCATGCTCACATCCGGAGGAGCCTTTTTCCAGAGTGGTTTTTCTCACTTAAGAATGGCATTATATTAACTTCAAAAGTTGTATAATATATATCTCTATGATTATATACAGTTGAAGTCAGAAGTTTACATACACTTAGGTTGGAGTCATTAAAACTCATCAGGCCAAACAGAGATGAGCAAGGCAAAATTAGCTTTGCAAAATTGCTACCTCAACACTTCTTGTGTCAGATTTCAATCGTTAACTAAACATGGGCAGGTATGATTTATGGATGCTTGATGCCCTCAGTGAGACTCTCTCCGTCTGCATACATACCACTCAGATACAGTATTTGGCTAAATTCCACATGTTTATTACAGATGAAGTCAGAAGTTTACATACACTTATGTTGGAGTCATCAAAACTCGTTTTTCAACCACTCCACAAATTTCTTGTTAACAAACTATAGTTTTGGCAAGTCGGTTAGGACATCTACTTTGTGCATGACACAAGTCATTTTTCCAACAACTGTTTACAGACAGATTATTTCACTTATAATTCAATGTAGCACAATTCCAGTGGGTCAGATGTTTACATACACTAAGTTGACTGTGCCTTTAAACAGCTTGGAGCTTCTGATTGGCTAATTTACACATTTTGAGTCAATTGGAGGTGTACCTGTGGATGTATTTCAAGGCCTACCTTCAAACTCTGTGCCTCTGCTTGACATCATGGGAACTCGAAAGAATTCAGCCAAAACCTCAGAAAAAAACTTGTAGACATCCACAAGTCTGGAGCAATTTCCAAACGCCTGAAGGTACCAAGTTCATCTGTACAAACAATAGTACACAAGTTTAAACACCATGGGACCATGCAGCCGTCATATAGCTCAGGAAGGAGGCGCCTTCTGTCTCCTAGAGATGAACATACTTTGGTGCGAAAAATCAATCCCAGAACAACAGCAAAGAGGAAACAGGTACAAAAGTATCTATATCCACAGTAAAACAAGTCTTATACCGACATATCCTGAAAGGCCGCTCAGCAAGGAATAAGCCACTGCTCCAAAACTGCCATAAAAAGCCAGACTACGGTTTGCAACTGCACATGGGGACAAAGATCGTACTTCTTGGAGAAAAGTCCTCTGGTCTGATGAAGCAAAGATAGAACTGTTTGGCCATAATGACATCGTTATGTTTGAAGGAAAAAGGGGGAAGCTTGCAAGCCGAAGAACACCATCCCAACCGTGAAGCACGGGGGTGGCAGCATCATGTTGTGGGGGTGCTTTGCTGCAGGAGGGACTGGTGCACTTCACAAAATAGATTTCATCATGAGGTCAGAAAATTATTTGGGTATATTGAAGCAACACCTCAAGACATCAGTCAGGAAGTTAAAGCCTGATCGCAAATGGCTCTTCCAAATAGACAATGACCCCAAGCATACTTCCAAAGTTGTGGAAAAATGGCTTAATGACAACAAAGGCAAGGTATTGGAGTGGCCATCACAAAGCCCTGACCTCAATCCTATAGAACATTTGTGGGATGAACTGAAAAAGCGTGTGCGAGCAAGGAGGCCTACAAACCTGACTCAGTTACACCAGCTCTGTAAGGAGGATTGGGACAACATTCACCCAACTTATTGTGGGAAGCTTGTGGAAGGCTACCTGAATCGTTTGACCCAAGTTAAACAATTGAAAGGTAATGCTACCAAATACTAATTGAGTGTATGTAAACTTCTGACCTACTACGAATGTGATGAAAGAAATAAAAGCTGAAATAAATCATTCTCCCTACTCTTATTCTAAATTTCACATTCTTAAAATAAAGTGGTGATCCTAACTGACCTAAAACAGGGAATTTTTACTAGGATTAAATGTCAGGAATTGTGAAAAACTGAGTTTAAATGTATTTGGCTAAGGTGTATGCAAACTTCCGACTTCAACTGTATTTATTTAAACCCAATATATACAGTGGGGAGAACAAGTATTTGATACTCTGCCGTTTGAGGCCTCAAACGTTTAATAGAGGACTTGAACCCCTATAGTAGAGAACAAAGACAAAGGCCTCAAACATTTAATAGAGGACTTGAGCCCCTATAGTAGAGAACAAAGACAAAGGCCTCAAACGTTTAATAGAGGACTTGAACCCCTATAGTAGAGAACAAAGACAAAGGCCTCCAATCGTTTAATAGAGGACTTGAACCCCTATAGTAGAGAACAAAGACAAAGGCCTCAAACATTTTCATGGAGAACAAAGGAAGTCTGTGATAGAACAAAGGACTTATACATCACAGATACATATCACTCATTGCATGCACCTATTTTAACCTGATTTGGTTCTTTTAAAATTATATTGGTCTAGACTCACCCAGCAATTATGCCATCAGTCAGGAGATTAAGAGTTGACTCCCTTGTGGGTTGCACTCAGCCTTCTCTCTTAATTCTGGATAAACACACAGTTGATATATTTTCGGGTCACGGCACCAAATGTTAGCAATTTATGTTACTCTTCAAAAACACAAACCCCAAAGCAAATCAGGGGAGGAGAATAGGTTTATTTGAAGAGGACAAATCATAAAGGGAGGTAGATGGTCATTCTCCACTGTCCTCAGTGATGCTCTCTCAGTGATTCTCTCCAGTGGTTCTCTCTCCACAGAACAAAGAAACAGTATGTAGTTTTATAAATTATTAGACTTTCTTCCAATAAAACTAGCCAATGGCCAAATAACAAGTATCCTATTTCAGAAGAAATATTCCTCCCATGACTCTAAACCATTAATCAATAATTCCCTACTACAGAAAAAAATACAATTTCCATTGATCTTTAGTACTCTATTGACCCTCGTTCCTCTTTACCTCTCGTACTCTGTCTCTGCGTTGTGTATTTATCTTCGACATATTCTTACAAAGCCTACCACTTAATTATTTAGTTGGAGACGTGCATGGCCACGTAAACATGGGTGAACAGTACAGGAGGGGGCCCCCACAACCCTGTACCTCTGCTTTTTACAAGCCTCTTAAAGCACTTCATGATGACAGAAGTGAGTGCTACGGGGCGATAGTAATTTAGTTCAGTTACCTCTGCTTTCTTGGGTACAGGAACAATGGTGGACATATTGATGCAAGTAGAGACAACATACTGGGATAGGGAGAGATTGAGTATGTCCGTAAACACTCTAGCCAGCTGGTATGCACATGTTCTGAGGACACGGTTTGGGATGCCGTCTGGGCCTAACGAGGGTTAACACACTTAAATGAATAAATTCCTTAAT